>NW_010237149.1:0-4837 GCF_000690775.1 Eurypyga helias | reverse complement strand
TTCCTGCTCCCCAGCTCTGCAAGCTTCCCGAAAATCTCAAGCTCCCACAACCTTTTTGCCAGTTTTGCAAGTGCTTGTTCCCAGTGCAAGTGCAGGAGAAGCATGAGGGCTTTCTCCAAGCTCCAATCTGTGTCAGCATGTCTCGCATAGCATGATCCAGCTGCAACTTCCCCTGTCACAACAAACAGACCAGGGCTGTAGCCACCTCTGCATTGCCCAAACAGACTGTTTTGGTCCCCTCATGTAACATTTTCTTCCCCTGGTTAATGATTTTAAATTCTACAATGAAGGAAATTCATTAGCTGCTCTGTTGTAGTATTCCAGCATGTGTGGGTCAAATTATCATAGAATCATAGAATGGTTGGTGTTGAAAGGGACCTTAAAGATCATTCAGTTCCAACCCCCCTGCCATGGGCAGGGACACCTTCCACTAGACCTCGTTGCTCAAAGCCTCGTCCAGCCTGGCCTTGAACACTTCCAGGGATGGGGCATCCACAGCATCTCTGGGCAACCTGTTCCAGTGCCTCACGACCGTCTCCGGGAAGATCTTCCTCCTGATATCCAATCTAAACCTCTCCACTTTGGGTTTAAAACCGTTACCCCTTGTCCTGTCACTACAGGCCCTTGTAAAAAGTCCCCCCCAGCTTCCTTGTAGCCCCTTCAGGTACTGGAAGGTGCTATAAGGTCTCCCTGGAGCCTTCTCTTCTCCAGGCTGAACAAGCCCAACTCTCTCAGCCTGTCCCCATAGCAGAGGTGCTCCAGCCCTCTGAGCATCTTCATGGCCTCCTCTGGACTCGCTCCAACTGGTCTATATCATCTCTCTTCCTTGGAAGAGATGGTTCATCATTCTGGAAACAATTTACAAAGCAAAGTGCCCTGGCAAGTAACTCTTCATTTGATCTTGTTTTGTACTTGTAGGTCAACTGGTATTAAGGTCAGAAAATACTCAAATACCATTCAACATGAATTTTGTGGCCTTTAGGACAAATGGACTGCAGAGACATCTTTGGTCAAGTCACCTCTGAAGTAAAGTGTAGATGCTTCTTATACTGCTTTTGTCTTTTTACACTCCTGTGAGTTAGACTGGACCATGCAAAAGGATCTGCACTGCAGCTCTGCAAGGTTTCTCTTTGAATGATGGAGAGCACTGAGAAAATTCAGGTAGCAATTTCCTGGGTGTCATAGGGAAGAACTGGGACAGGACAATTGCCATCACCTCTTTGCAGTTAACAGGCCAAAATGTAGTTGGCAATACCGGTGGCTTCGGCAGAGCAAGAGCCCAGTTTCCTATCGCAGACTCTCCACCCTTTTAGACTAAAGAGATTTCTGCTCTGCAATCCCATGCAGCCAGTGAGTATCCCTGCAAGATGATCCAAGGCTGGGCAAGTTCCCATGATCAGCTAATGGAGACAGTTGCTGCTGTGGTTTTATCACCCTCTCTGCCTTCTTCTCATACTTCCCTTTCATCTGTGACAACCCATGCCAGCTCTAGCCCCTTTTCAGGTGATAAATTCACATGAGCCCTCTGAGACCTGAACCTCGTTCAGACAGCAGCAAGGAAATAATCAGCAAAGACTGGCAAACCAACCGTGAGAAACACTTTCTAGTGCCATTCGCCCTAAGGGGACAGCAAAAGAGCCCCATAGACCATCAGCAGCTACATTCTGCCTCAAAATTACTGGAGTTCCTGTTGTCTGTTAACAATTCGTTACATACTCTCACTGTAACGCAGCTGCAAATGGTTAAGTCAATATGTGGATCGTTGTCTGTCTCAGGTGCAGACATTTAGCACTCAATAGGAAACACCCAACACCAAGCCAAGACAGAGTGCTAAAAACAGCGTGTGAAGGACAGCAACATGGGTTGCTATGAAATGCTGCTTACGGACGACTAACTGATGCTCAGTTACCCAACATTGCTTTGCATTAACTTTGCAGGAAACCTCTAAAGATGGTGGTCTCAGCCACAGTTATTGCTGCAGCTGGAAGCAAGTCCTTTCCCTGCTATTTCACACCCCCTGAGGCTGGCAGCAAAGTCTGTGTTTGGAAACATAGCCGGTGATTCTTCATTGAAGTTAGTCATTGCTGTTGGTAATTTAATTAATGCTTCAGTGACACCTTTATTTGCACTCATCTGTCACATGTCCAGCTGGTACCACTATAAAAGCCATAGTAATGAATGAAGTGACTGTTTGGGGGCTGCAGGTCTGTGTGCCCTCACATCACTGCCTGGGGCATACCAGCAGCTTTTCCCCAGGCAACGGCTCTCAGCAGCAGCTCTCCTCCAGGACAGCTGTAGTGATACGAGCGTCGGGCTGAGCTTTGCATTACAGGGCTGACACATTAGTATATCGGAAGCATTTGCCAGTGTTCCTTGTTGATAGCCTGCAAGAAGTCAATATCCTATTTAAGCCCTTTATGCACTGACTCCTTCTCTGTATGAACTTGAATGTCCTAAATCCTTGCAGGGTGGTGAAGTGGTTAGCTGTAAGTCAGGGGATACAGGTATCAGTGACAGATTAGAGATAAGATCTCGGCAGCAACATTCGAGGAAGGGATCTTGAGGCTGGCAGAAAGGGAATAGTACTAATCAGGGAGGGAGATGATGCGAGGAACTTTATGACTCTTGGGCTGTGAGGCTGGATAGGAAAACCAGCATTTCCCAATGGTTATGCTGCAAAAAAAATCTCAGTTTCTCAGGCTGAGTCAGGGGGTGACAGATACAGACAGCTTACTATTTGGAAAATTTAACAGGTACACTTACATTTATGTAAGCAACAGAAATTAGCCCCAAAACCAGGAAAATTATGAAAGTCCTCATGTTACTTTCAAGTCATTTGCAAAGACTAAGCTGTAACCTATTAAGATGGCCACTTCCCCTTTAGAAGTAACAGATGTTCCCTCCTTATTTAGCTAATATCCACAGACATTTCATTTGTTTAAAGATGCTGTGCCTTCCCTTCTCTCCCTACCAACGGGTGAAAACAGTTCATCGCCAGATAATGTGGACACATTTTGCATTTTGTGACCACACAAAGAAGCTGTATCAGCAGAGAAAATATTGCCGGAGCGAGCTCACAAACACTGCCTTACGTGCCAAGTAGGTATTTACCCCATGCCAAGGAAGGTGTCAGTTGGAATGGTTGGCCAGGACTGGCCTTTGCATACCTTGTAAATGCCACACAATGTGCAAAGGGAACCTCTCACCTTGTTTATCTTGCTTGCCACCCAACTCAAGAATACTATCATCTTTTAAGAAAATCAAACTATTTCTTGCTAATATAACTACCAGCCCTTCTTCTCTTCCATCTCTGAGAAAGTATTTTGTTGCTGATGCTCCCATTTTCATCCTAAACCTTCTCCTGTCTGACTTCTGCCTCAGTGCAACACTCAAAATGCTGTGACTAAAGTTTCTAAGTAGGCAGATCCCCAACCCTCTGTTGTTGTCCTTGACAGCATGAACATGCTCAGCTATGATCTGCCTCAGAGCTCTTCTATCCTGATATTGAGACAACTGCTGGACTCAAATTCCTTTCTAGGACCACTGGTTTTGGGGTGGCTACTGTTGTTTCTTTGCTTTCCTAGGGCTGCCTGTGCCCATCCGTTGCAGTCTCTTCTGTTTGCAGTCAAATTGAAGAGCTTTCAGACAGTAGCTGCGCTTTTGTTTTGTTTGAATAACATCCGGCACAGTGGGGCATTGTTCCCAACTTAGTGCTTCTAGGTGATAATTAGTGATAACATTGTTAAAAGAACACCACTCCTCCTCCTCCTATTATTATGGAGGACCAGGATGACATATTTCCACATATTTCCGTTGCTACTGTTTGAACAATTCTTATACTAGGTTTCCAAGACAGGTTTATTTGCTTTATCTGTTTTCCTAAAGAAATGAGATAGGAGCCGAGGGAAGGCACAGCTACTGAAAAGGGAGAGATGGAAACTAGGTTTCCTAAACTCACCTGCATTTCCAGGTGATTGGTCATATGATCTGGAGTTTTCCTATCATTTAGGTTACCAACCTATGGGGGTGGGGTGGGATGTGAAACCAACAAACAACTGGAGATCTGTATTCTTATTTAAGTTTCTGTTTTAGCTGTTGGTGTTTTCCCTGGCCCTTCACATCACCTCTCTTATTTGCTTTTCTCCATTTCAAGTTTGGCTTATAAAAGAGAAAACATGCAAATTTTTATGAGGTTGTACAGCCCCTCACCCAGCTCCAGTGGGTGAATGAAGGACGATGGCAATATACGACACCAATGCTATTTTTAATTCCCCAACATCTGTTCAGTTCCAACAGATATCAGTACTCTTGCGGTCTAATACGTGAATGGCAGTCCCGTGTCTCTTCTCAAGAGAAAGTATTTTTAATAGTAGCAACACTGAAATTAAAGTATGTCCTATATACAGTGATGCACGTGTACAAAAAGCTTACTTTTACGAGGCCCAGCAGCTAATACAAAAATATCCCAGGTCAGAAGGCGGGCGGGCGATGGTCACATAGGCAGCTCAGCTGCTGCCGCTGCCTAACTCTTGAATTCCCGTCAGGGAAGCAAGAGGAGAGCCTGTGGGGTATCCGCCGGCTGCAAACAGGCAGTTTGCAGTCTCATGCTTCCTGGAAGCTACGGCAGTTTCACAGAAAACAGGCGTTTCAAGAGGAATGGCATAACCACAACTGCCCCGTGCTGTTTTGTAAGAAGGTTACTGTTATGTGTCACTACTACTACTTTTCAGACTACAGTTGGGGCATTTCCATGGTGGCTGGTGCCCACGCCAGTGACTGGGCTCGACTGCTCCCCCGCCACCTCTCCTTTTCACCATTCCTCGCTGCCAGCGGTGGC
>NW_010237148.1:229-573 GCF_000690775.1 Eurypyga helias | reverse complement strand
GCCGCAAGCCCCCAGACCCCACTGCGCCCCAGCTCCCACCCTCCGCGCCGGCAGCGAGCCCTCCCCTGCACGGCACTGGTAGGAAACGGCGAGCTAACGACGGGAAATTTACTGCCCTGGGGTTCAGTGCCAGCGGGAATTGTCCGGATTAATCACAACTGCTACTACAAAGTTCTGCAATAACAGCCGAAATGAAATAAAAGACGGTCAAGGGATTCAGGGGTGGAAATCCCTCCCCTGTTCCCACTGAAGGCGCTCGCTGCGCTCCCCCTGGCATTGTTTCTCTTCATTCCCGGCCTTTAATCCATAAAACATTGTTACAGCTCGGGGATATCTTGCAGGGT
>NW_010237148.1:0-203 GCF_000690775.1 Eurypyga helias | reverse complement strand
GATGCCCTCAGGGACACTGTTGTTCACTCTCCAGGGTCAGCAAAGCTTGGGCAAAGCTGGTCTGTCCGTGCAGCACGCCAGACGGGACCTCGGGCTTTCTCGTCTTGTTGGAGCCATGATATTCCCCAGCGGAATATTCCTGTGGGAACGCTGGCCCAAGGCACCGCAGGCAGAGCTCAGCAGGGCTGCAAGACCACTCCCAA
>NW_010237147.1:0-1661 GCF_000690775.1 Eurypyga helias | reverse complement strand
ATATCCAATCTAAATCTGCCCTCTTAAAATCTAAACCCATTACCCCTTGTTCTGTCACTACAGGGCCTTGTAAAAAGTCCCCCCTCCAGCCTCCTTGTAGCCCCCTTCAGGTACTGGAAGGTGCTATAAGGTCTCCCCGGAGCCTTCTCTTCTCCAGGCTGAACAAGCCCAACTCTCTCAGCCTGTCCCCATAGCAGAGGTGCTCCAGCCCTCTGAGCATCTTCGTGAGCTACTCCAGACTCGCTCCAACTGGTCTATATCCTTCTGATGCTGGGGGCCCCAGAGCTGGATACCGTACTCCAGGTGGGGTCTCACAAGAGCAGAGTACAGGGGCAGAATCCCCTCCCTCGACCTGCTGGCCACACTTCTCCTGATAAAGCCCAGGATACGGTTGGCTTTCTGGCTGCCAGCACACACTGCCAGCTCATGTTCAGCTTTTCGTCCACCAGTACCCCCAAGTCCTTCTCCTCAGGGCTGCTCTCCAGCCATTCTCTGCCCAGCCTGTACTTGTATTTGAGATTGCCCCAACCCATGTGCTCGACCTTGCACTTGGTGAATGAATGAATGAATGAATGAATGAATGAATGAATGAATGAATGAAGTGATGCAAACACAGATTGCTGCTGTACCAGACATGATAGAGTTGGAATATGAACTGCAGTTGAAAGCAGCTAAGTGATATACCACCATTAACATTGC
This sequence comes from Eurypyga helias, assembly GCF_000690775.1. NCBI lineage: Eukaryota > Metazoa > Chordata > Aves > Eurypygiformes > Eurypygidae > Eurypyga > Eurypyga helias. Next base: position 962 of record NW_010237147.1, on the reverse strand, counting down.
TAATGGGTTTTTTCAATTCCGAAGTCAAGGTCAACCACCACTACAGTGAATCCTAACGCCATAAAGCTATAAAGAATCACAGAAACACAGAATGGTTTGGGTTGGAAGGGACCATAAAGACCATCTAGTTCCAACCCCCCTGCCATGGGCAGGGACATCTTCCACTAGACCAGGTTGCTGGTCTAAGGGGCAGAACCCATTAGTAATTGTGGTGAGACCGGGGGATTCCAACAGCTTACTGTGTTGGAGGCTGAGTTAAGTCTTACTGGGAGGAATGGCAAAACGATAACATTGTGACTGGCTCAGAGGCTCCGTGCATCCTTGGCACTGACGTTCTCAGGAGAGGGTATTCTAAGGACTCAAAAGGTTACTGGTGAGCTTTTGGCGTAGCAGGAAACAGAAAAAATTGAACAGCTGTCTACCTAGCCTGGTCTCTCAGAGGACCCTTCTGTTGTGGGATTGTTGCAGGCTGCCGATCAACAAACATTGATTGCTACCACAACACTGCACCAGCAACACTATCGCTCCAACCAAGATTCCCTGATTCCCATCCATAAGCTGACTGGAGAGCCAAGGAGTGATCAGCACTACTCGTTCACCCTTTAACAGCCCCACCTGGCCAGTGTGTAAGTCTGATGGGGAATGGAGACTGACAGTGGACTACCGTGGCCTGAATGCAGTCACATCACCACTGAGTGCTGTCGTGTCGACATGCCAGAACCCCATTGTGAACTGGAGTCAAAGGCAGCCAAGTGGTACGCCACCACTGATGTTGCTAATGCCTTTTTCTCCATTCCTCTGGCAGCAGAGTGTAGGCCACAGTTTGCTTTCACCTGGAGGGGCATCCAATACACCTGGAATCAATTCCCCCAGGGGTGGAAGCACAGTCCTACCATCTGCCATGGACTGATCCAGACCACAATGGAACAGGGTGCTCCTCCAGAACACCTGCAGTACATTGA
>NW_010237146.1:694-958 GCF_000690775.1 Eurypyga helias | reverse complement strand
GGACTCTTCTCCAGATGTAGGAACAAAGACCAGCAGGAGCAGCGACTTCCACTCGCCGGGGTCTTCCCTAGATGCCCAGGACAAGCGCCGTGGAGCCGGGGCAGCGTTGCCTGGAGCAGAGGAGCTGTCTCTTCTGGAAAAACATTCCAAAGCTGGCTCAACTTCGAGCTGCCAAGACCAGGTGGCAAAGGTGGCAAGTGCCTCTCAGCCTGAAGATCCAGCCCCTCGGGACAGGACGCTTCCTTCCTGTAGCTTCGAGGAGCA
>NW_010237146.1:370-622 GCF_000690775.1 Eurypyga helias | reverse complement strand
GCCCCCCCCCCGGCGCGGCCCCGCCGTTCTTGGCTCCTCCCGTGAGTCAGACAGGGGCTACGTCGGTCGGCAGAAACTCCGGTGGCCTTCAAGGCAAGAAGCTCTTCGGGTCCGGCTTTCCTTGCGGCCCTGGTGTTAGGCTGCATCATTCCAGGCCTCCGGATCAAGGGTCAGCCCTGGGAACGTTGTCTCAAACGGAATGGATTCCTCTGAACAAGGGCTGTGCGGTGGGAGATGGGATGCCAGCAGCCG
>NW_010237146.1:0-357 GCF_000690775.1 Eurypyga helias | reverse complement strand
AAGCCGCGGGCCCACGCCCCGGGAGGGATGAAGAATGGGAACACGCTGGGCTGTGGCAGCCCAGCCAAGAGCGATGCGGAGAACTGGGAAGATGCGGCCCAGAGCCCTGTGGCACCAGCGGAGCGTTTCCAAGGCGTTCCACTGGTTGTGGACTTGCCGTTCCTGAAGGTCTCGAGGGAACCGGGAAAAGGGCAGAATCACCCCTTGGAGCCCTCTTCCATACCCTCTCAGCTCAACATCAAGCAGGCCTTCTACGGGAAGCTTTCCAAGCTGCAGCTCAATCCCACCAGCTTTACCTACTCGCCCCACGCCCTGGCATTTCCCAGGAGCCTGGGGGGCGGCGTGGTGCAGCTGACG
>NW_010237145.1:27092-31056 GCF_000690775.1 Eurypyga helias | reverse complement strand
CCCCGTTTGCTTCTTCGGTAGTAGCTCTGAAATACTTTAAATCTTAAATTTGATCTTTGAAATATCTTTTATTATTAATGCAAACATGTTTAAATCATCAAGCGCTCTAATGCATTATGGATATTTAAACGTCACTTAGGCTTCACAACGGTTGATTTATAATTTATGTAGCTTTCATATAAAGCCAGATTTTGGATTGGTCTCTGCATGTATTGTCTTGGTTCTGCCTGCCCAGTGGGTTACTTTACCAGGTCGTGCAGCACTTAGATGTAGCAAGGAGGAATACTTACTTGTAAGGGTGCCAGGCTGTTTCAGCAATTGTATTGGGTCAATTAAAGATCATGTCACTTGTATATGCTAAGGGTGTAATGTTGAAACCTAGCACTAAACCAAACCTCAGTTCTTTGTAGCTGGTATTTGTTTACTGTGCAAAACAGGATTTTGAAAGGTTTCTGTTCAATTTTCCTGAAAGAAAGATAAATATGGTCTTTTTTTGTAGGCGTTTACTGACATACCATTAGTCAAGCGTGTTGTGAAATAATACTCTTGCAAATGAAGAGAGTCGAATGAGGAACTGAGCAAAGCAGTGGTCAAACAGGCAAAACCATCCCTTTCTTATTGCTGCTTGACCTTTACAAGTGAACTGAGGCAGTTCGTCTTTTTTTTCACTTTCAGCTTCATATTGGACACAGTAGTCAGGCGTTGCACTTAAGCTTTTCATGTGCAGATCAGCAGTTCTACAGGAGAAAGTAAATATTTTCGCCTTCCCTTGGCTGGTATTAAGATTCTATTTTTATGGTTGGACGTTAAAATATTTTCATTAGGTTTGTACCTTTTAGTGATGAGTGATCTAGTTGGGTAATATTGAGTGAGAAATGCTATGTTATGAGGAAAATACAAGATAAATTGCAGATCATGGAAGGAGGGTGGGGTGCCGGGTTATCTGGTTTCCCACGTTAGTCATCCAAGATTACCAACAGTAGCTGTATTGGCAGCCTGAAATGAAATCATGGTTTGACGATGCTCTTTTCTCTTTCCATGCAGTTTCTGCTGTGCAATTTAAAATGCTTAGCAATTTTTAAAATGGTTGGGCAAGCTGGGCTGTGAATCAGTGAAGATGGCTGTTTATGTATTGCAATTTTGTACTCGTAGTAGAAATTTTTGATGCGTCAGCATAATTTATATCTGATTCTTTAAAGCATTACCTCTTACAGAGTTCAGACAAACTTCAGTTTATCTCTTTATTTTGAAGGTAATATTTCATCCTCTTTATATATCTGAACAGTTCAGGAAGTTTAGGGTAGGTGTGCCCTTCAGTCTTTTTCTACCTGAATTATTTTGAGGAGGTACTGTGAGGACTCCTCAAACTATGAATCCAGTAAGAAGACTTCATGAGGACAGTTATGATGTGTATCTCTGACTATAGAATTTATATTTAGTAAATTTAAAAAGAATGTTTCACTTTTTTAAGAATTTTTAAAATAGTAGTTTTTCACATAGGTTGCATTAAGAATAACATTAATTCCTCATGACATCTACAGGTGATGCTGTATGACTAGTTAGGTTTTTAAGAATTGCTAGGACATTCATATGATTCTATTTTTTTCCGTTGTGGAAGAACGGACTTAATGTTAAACATCTGTTTTATCCTGACAGAAGTAAATGAGAGACCCTGCCTTCCTTTGTAGTAAAGCACTGACCCCGGTTTTAAACCCATTTTCAGGCATAATTGAGTGGACTGAAGATTGAGAAGGATTATTGTAATTGGTGATACTCTCTTGTTTTTTAGCTAGACACAGGACAGCAGTAGGCAGAAATGTCACAGTGATTATTTTGCACCACAGCTCTTACTAGAAGATAAGTAGACTCTTGTTTGGGTCCTGAAAGTGTAATTACATCAGCAGTTAGCTACTCATGATTTATAAGTGGATTCTTCTGGTTTTCTGGAAATTCTTACATAATCATCAGTTCGTACATCATTAAAGGTTTTGTTTAAAAACGTCTTGAGTCCTTATGGAGATCATCTCCTGAACGCATAATAGATGTAAGCAGCTCCTCTCGTATCTTTTTCGATCTGCAAGCAGATAGCTTTATTGGATCTGATGCTTGTAAAACATTTTAAGAATAGCGGATGTTTGAAGTAAGCATTTGTTTAGGTGCTGTTACTTGGGGATTCTGTGTTCTCTAGGAAAATGACCTGTACTCACTTTTTGATATTGTGTGGTCGTGGGCTGTTTTTTTTGTGTGTGGTGTGGTTTTTGTGTTTGTGGTTTTTTTTTTTTTTTTCTTTTTTTGAAAGCTGAGAGACATAATGTAGAAAGACACCATAGCTGCTTTGGAGATAAGGGAATCGAGGAGGAGGCTGGAGGAAAGGTAGTAATTGTCTTGTAGTAGTAGCTAGGAGGCTGGAAGGTGGCAGCAGCTGAAGCTGTCATGACTTCCCCTCCCCCTCAGCAGCTCAAATGAAATTCTGAGCACAGCACTTGGAGTCTTGCCATGGACTTCGAATCTTTCCTTATATAATGTCTTCGCTCGTTGTCCTGGATCCTGCAAAGCAACATATCCAGTTCCTCAGATATTTGAATAACCTCTCCATATTATTTGCCCTTCCTTTCTTCCTCCCCCTCTCCCTTCAACCCCCGAATTTGCACTGCACAGTGCCTGTAGGTTGTGAGAATGCCTGCCTGCTACCTCATCTTTTCAGTAGGCTTTTGAATCATAGGTATTTCACATTATGACTTTTCAGGCTTAAGTTACATGAAAATTATTTTATTTATGTTAAAGGACACATAGAGATACGAAGTTCTTGTACAACTCAATGAATTGCCCTTCCATTTCCCTTTTGATTCACCCACCTTTATTTTAAACCTGATACAATCTGTGGTGAAATTGTAAAACTGTCTTACAGATTACATAAACAACAGATTACAGTACTTAATAAAATGCATTTAGAAGGAAGGGCACTCCGAGAACACTAAGTGTTCTGTGGGAGGTTAATTCAAGTGGATTAAAAAGGCTTTAAAAAAATCTGGTATATGCTCTTGAACATCTTCATAAACTTTTTCTGGTGTATTTTTTTGTTGAGGGGTTTTTGTTTTGGACACTTGTTTATTCTATATGTATGAGAGGGAAAGGAGATTCTGGGCCATCTTTTATTTCATGTTGGATTTTCACGTTCACTGCAGTCAAATCAGGTAAATTGTGAAATTATCTGAGATGAAATGGCAATTAAGGTAAGTAAGGGCCCAATAAAGCTTTCTATGGGTGTTATAAACGTATATGCTGTTTAAATACTTTTGCTGGCTTTTTTTCCTTTTACTTGGGGAAGTGAAAAGGAATCCTGCGATTAATGCATAGTTAGCAAAACTGTCACTGCAAAAGCAGTTTTGTCTCCGATATTTTATGGAGAAGGCATTTGTGTAAGATATGAAATTTCAGTCTCTGGGATTTCTTTTTTTCTTATTTGTTTAGGGTATTTTTTTTCACCCCAGAGTTAAAAGTTACTTAATCACATTCTTCTCTGTTTCAATTTGTGGCTTTCTGTTCAAACTAATTATTTCCTACTTTTAGATGCCTAAAGTATATTCAAGGAAAAGAGGTCTCCTAAATATTTTTCTAGCCTCTCAGCACTGAAAATGAATACCTGACATGTTTTAGCATGAAATTTCATTGCAGTATTAGTGTGACACAAAGTGGGGAGAAAAAACCCAGTGTGGCTGTGTGTATGCATACGTTCTCATGCATAATGTGCCTGTCATCTATATTTTGCTGTTCCGGTCTTGCTTATTGCAGTGGCCAGGTGCCCTTGAAGAATTAGGAGCACTTTATGGTGATCAGGTTATCCTTGCTGTTGTGCTGTAGTAAAGTAAGCCTTGGTTGTGCTTTGTAAGGTTGTCAGGGCAACAGCTTATTATTATTGTTCCTAGTGGGTTTTCTCTATAGCAATGGAGGGAGCTGCCTTGCC
>NW_010237145.1:1362-27076 GCF_000690775.1 Eurypyga helias | reverse complement strand
TCAGCAGGATGCTCTGGGTTTGTCATGTAAAAATTCTAATTGCCGATGAATGCATACCCAGTGTGAGAATAATTTTGCTCATTGGACTAATACAAAACAACCCATTGTATTTACAAACCCACAGCCTATTTTCTCAGCAGTGTTGTCATTACTCTCCTGTTCTCTTCCATCTGAGGCTCAGAAAAAAATGTTTTATGTTTGACAGTATGGAACATATGATGTGAGTCGAGGGAAGGTAGGAATTAGTTTAAGGTTATGTTATGTCAGTGTGCTCCAGCCTGCCACTGGAGCTAATGAGTGAAACCACTGGGGATTCCTGTTAGGTTTAGTTTGTCATGTCTTCAAGAAAATCATTGTATGAAGCTAGTGTTCAAGAATAAGCTATACAGTAACTGTTCTACTGTGGTCCTTCTGAGGAAATACCTATTATTGCTTGCATCAAACTAAATGACTGAAAAGGTGCTTCTCTGCAGTGGGTCATTATATGCAGGAGATGCAATAAAGTCAACTGAAATAACTTTTAGATTGTTGGTGTGTTCAGGGGTGGGAGATACACCTGGTTGGGATGTGCAGCAGGGGGAATTATATGAAGAAAGCTTTCGAATAACTTTGAGGAAACTTTTTTTAAATGTCGTAAGATATGCTAACACATGGGACTTATTTTGGCACTTCCGTAGCTTGCTTTATATTGTTGATATAAAGAAGTCCATTAGTTTGATCTTCAGATTCTTTGATCCGGGTTGAGCTGTAGCAGTCAATTGAAGGATTTTAGCTACCTGGACATCATTTATCAAAACAGTAACCCTCTATTTCAAGTCCTCTTTTCAGACTACTGAAACAACAGTCCATTCACAGAGAACTTTGGCAGGGATACACAGGCATCTGCATTCAGTTGTGGAAGCTGGCTGACAGAATTAGATGCTATTGGAATAAACCCATCAATGCTCAGTAGGTTTTCTCCTTCATCTGGCTGCCAGTTTTTTGAGCTCAGGTAGGTACTCCAGAGGTGGCTGTCTTCCCCCTTTGATTCTCTGCTACTTGCCGCCCCCTCCCCCAACAACTTTCTTAGTGTATCTGTACATCTCACAGCCCTGTTCATATAGGAAACCATTTCAAATGATTATTTTTGAGGGTGGTGAGACAAGGTAGGGTAAATACAGTGATTGGTGTAATCTGTCACAAAGTGAGAACAGATTTGCTCATTTCCACTGATGGATGAGATTATCTGAATTGGTCAAGAGCTGTACAGTTGGTTGCTCAGACTGCTACACTGAAAAACCCCAGGCTAGCAAATATAAATTGAGTTCCAACAGTGCTTTCTATACAAGATGAGGTTTCTACTGTTAGAGAGAGGTTTTCTGGGATTCTGAGCTTTTGTTGGCCTTTTACCCTGGACAACATTATTTTTAGTGCAGATTTCTGAGTGAGGGGCAAGCAGTACTTTGTTAGTCTGCGAGATTCTCTGATGTAGTAATTTTGCTAATGTGTCTTTCATGCTTAGGATGCTTTGTGCCTTTACTCTGTGGTTGTGTAACTCTTAAAATGAAGTTTCTCTGAGCATAATTAAAGTTTCTGTGAGTATAATTACCCTTGAAACTTTATCTTTTCTATCCAATTTTGCCGAGTCAAGCAATAGGCTCAGAAAATCTTGAGGTGGAGGGAGGTGTGGCACTGTGTGATTGCATAAGGCTTGTTTACTTAGAAAATAGCTCTTAAATATCTGACCATTCTTTCCATCATACTCACCTGCAGCAAATGGATGCTGCATTTTTGAAGTGTTTTGTATGTACTTTGAATTTTACTGCTGCGTTTTAAAGTCTTATTAAATATATAAGGTTAATATCATACCGTCAATGTATATATAGAGTGTATTTCGTGTCTTGTAATGTACATACAAACTGTGACTTTCACAAATAGGTAATTGAGCATCTGCCTTGCTCTGTGCCTACAAAAGTATTGTGTCTAAGTGTTAAAATACAATACTTACATATATGCATTATAACGTCTCCTGTGAAAATAGATACTTGTGATGTTTTTCTCCTATGTACGTCATACCCAACAGTACATAACAGTGCCCGTTCACTCATTTAACAACATCCAGTGTCCCTGTAGGTCAGAGGTGTTTGAAGTTGCAAGTTAGAGATTCTCAGAAACCACTTTTTTTCCCTACTGGATGTCTCAACCACATTTCTCAGTATAATTGTATGAATTCTTTGTGGCAGCTACAGAAATGACTGCGGGGAAAAGTAATAATAAGAGACATCTTAAATATGTTGGATAGTCCTGTCTGTGACTTAACAACAGGTTATAAGGTTGAAAAAAACCCAAATCCACCAGACAATCCATTCTTTGTGGGCTTCTGGCAAGTGATATCCAGACTCCTAGTCACCTATGGGTCCCTGTGTGAAAACCTGCTCAACCTGAAATCCGTTATGTAGAGGTTAACAGATCTGTTGCAGTTGTATATGAAGTATTAGTCGATTAAGTTGATAAATAAGTTTAACATGTGCCTAAGCAATTCTTTGTATTGCTTTGCTTGTTATAGTATGAAGTCTTGCCCATTTCATTATTCATATATAGGAGGATAATGACTTTGGGTTTCTCTGGTTGGGTCGTGAAATTAGTTTTCATTTTCATGGACTATGTTTACAGATTCTGAAACATTAAAACCTTTCTGGTTTATGCATAAACATATTTTTCTTTAGTCCTATGTTTTTTTCCCCAATAGGAAGAATCTAGTGGAATTGTGGGGTTTAAGTTTGTTTTGGGGTTTTTTTTGCCTAATCAATAATTAAAATGGTGTTGTGTGAAGTTCCTGAGTATCTTTTATATGTTTACTGATAGTCCTGGGACCTTTCTGTGTAGTACTGGAAATGCCGTCAGATGAGATTTAGTATTGCTTATGGCAGTTTGTCCGTCATCTATCTTGAGTTTACCCAGGCTTTTGGCATGGTTTTCACAAAACCTGTATAACCAAGTTGCAATGGTATGGTTTGGGTTAGGGACTGGCTGGATTGTCAGGCCCAAAACATAGCAGTTAATGGTTTGTTTTCCACCTGGAGACCAGTTACAAGTGGAGAACTGTATTGGGACCTATCCTGTTTAGTACCTTGATCAATGGCCTGGAGGAGGAGATGATGTGTATCCTCATTAAATTTGCATTTGACATCACACTGGGGAAGCGGTTGACAAGTTTGAGGAAGGTGCTCTGCGGTTTAGAGAGGTTGGTGGAATGGACCGTAACGAACCTCATGACCTGCAGCAAGGATAAATGCACGTTCTCCTGCCTTGGACAATACGGGATGGGACTGACTGCCTGGGAAGCAGCCCTGCTGAAAGGGACCCGTGTATGTGGACAGACATGGCTCGGCATGTCAGTCTTCACTCTGGAAGTCTAGCATCATGCTAGGGCTTGTGAACAGGAGCATAGCCAGGGGATTGCCAGTGTTCAGCATTCCCTCCACCGCCACACTGCATATACGCCTTCCAGTTTTGGTTCCTCAAATGCGTGAGAAACATTGATTAAACTGAAGCTCGTTCAGTGCTGAGCCAGCAGAATGAAGCGTTTGGAGCACCTAAGGAGAGGCTGAGAGAACTGGCTTTGCATAGCCTGGGCAACAGAAAGCTTGGGGGATACTTAATAGCTGTCTCATAAGGTGATACCAAAGAGGTTATTAAGGAGAAGGAACCAGGCCCTTTTCAGAGGTACATGGCAGGAGGAAAAGAGACAGTGGTCGTAATCTCAAACAGGTGAGATTCTCATCTGGCACTAGGAAACAAAAATCACCCTGAGGAATTGAACAGGTAGCACAGGCAGGTTGTGAAATCTACTTCCTTTCCAGTTTTTTAAGACCAGGCTGGCCAAAGCCCTGAGCAATTCAGTGCTTGAGTGGAAGACTTGAGAATTGAGAATTTCAGTTGATATTCTGGTGTATTGTGTTTCCACTTTATTGTAGTACAGAATGTTTGTCCAGAATATTTCTATATGATAATGTTGGGAAGATTTTTTTTTTACAAGACTAAGAAATAGAGTAATATGCAGTCATATGTTCTTTATTTCAACCTGTTGACAAGAATTCCCAAATAAAATATTCAACTGCCAATAATTTATAACTGTAGTACATAACAAAAGATTGAGCACTTAAAAGAAAATAGCATCCTTTCAGGTTTGGCTTCAGATACACTTTGCTCGCCTTGTCACTGAATTCTAAAACATGATTAGCAATACTAGAATTTGCATGTGTGAACCTCTATTGAGTGATTCTGTTGAATCTCTTCCAAAAGATTGTTTTGCTGTTAAAGAGCAGGACATGTAAGTTTGAAATTGGCTCTCAGCCAGTCAGACCTACATGTGTGTTTAGTTCCTTTGCTCTGACTACCAATTTTAGTACAGTGAAACTTGATAATCTATGCTAGAGTTATCCATGTGGCTGGAAAAAAAGTTGTAATTTGTCAAATTATTTAAAAATCTAAATTAAAACAGTTCAGTTCTGAAAACAGCTGCTGTTTGTACCTTTTTATGTTCAGTCTTAACCTCTTAGCTTCATTAACTATAAACAAGAGCCAGCAGAACCTCGGAAGATTGAGATGATTCCTGTTCTTGCTCATCCAACTTCACAGTAATTACACTTCTAAGTATTTCTGTGTTTTCCAAAGCATGAACCAGACCTTCAGATCCCTGTTTTGGTTTTTATAATCTATTTTAAGTGTTTAAAAATTCAGGGGTTTGTATAACATTCAGCTTCAGTATGAAAGAGGTTGTAAATGCATGCTGAGTTAAGCATAACAAACAGGAAAGGGAATGGAAAGAATCTCCTTTAGGGTAAAATACCTTAAAGCTGAAATAACCCTAATAGACAGTGCTTGTCAGTTGGCAGTGAGTGTTACGATGTGGCTTCTGAAGATTTTTTTTTTTCCTGAAGGTGAGAGGACATGGAAAAGCTCAGTTTGATGTCCTTTTGAGTCATATTTTCAACAAAATGAGTTAAAACATTAATTTTATTGAAGTGATGGATCTCCAAAAGTCTTGGATTAAGACTTGATGAGAGGTACAGATCAGCAGCCCTAGCCTAAAACCTCCTTTGCCCTGAACTGAACTACTGGTTTCTAATCCAGTTGCCATAGAAAACATTACGTCATTGATCTCTCTCATAAATCAATTGCAGTCAACTTTGATTTACTGACGGGTTGCTGCTGTTTTGATTTTGATTTTTCTCCCATCCCATACTTGTAGTGGAAGGCTGGTCAGGGACTTGGTTTACTGAGGACTAGAAATTTCTGCTAACCTGTATGTGGAGCACACCCTGATACTGCAGCCCATTTGCTTCATTTTTACCCATATCCTAGTTTGGCCTAAATACTTGTTTCTTCCTGATACATATATTCAACTTGCTCTGTCAGAGCTCAGTTTTGAGAGGTTAATAAAGCCAGACTTTTAGCCAGCCTTTAAACAAGACAAACACAGCTTCCTCTTGCACGGTACGGTGGCTGGGGAACAGAAGGCCCTTCTCCACACTTGTTCTGTTTGTGTGGTTTTGTTTAGCTAGTAAGAATTTAAGCAGCATTCTACACATTCTTGTCTGTGGCGAATACATGGCATTAAAGCTTTGTCTCTACTGGAAATGTTGGGCAGTTATGTCCGCGTGCTGAGTACAATGTCGTGGTTATTCTCTTTCTGGTGTTTTCTGCTGATGAGCTGCCAGATGGATCAAAATTTTATCCTGTAGTGCTTAAAGGAGTGACTCCAAACATAAACCAAAAGCAGAATGAAATTGTTTCTCAAAACTTACTTTGATTTTTCTCTGTTATACTTTATCTTCCTTTGCAATGCCGATACAACTTCATGTTGTATTTGAATCTCATTAGTAACTTCCAATTTGTGTCAAAATATGAGGTAAGACTAATTCCAAGATTGACCTTGGGCTTCAACTAAGGAACTCTTTAAGGTTGCTGTTTTTTGGGTAGTGTGTTCCTCCCCCTCAACCCCAGGACAGCCTATTCACTTGATCTCTTTTCAATATGGTACTGTATCAGATACTTTCTTAATTACAGATTGTACCAACAGCTTTTTTTTTTGGTATATCATTGAAGAGCTTACTTAAGAAGTCTTTCTACTGTGTAAAGATGCAGCTCCTGAGCCAGCTTCTCCTTGATGCTTGTGGGAACCCAGCTGAAGCAGTGTTTCTAAATAGGTTGAGAATGGCTTATGTACCAAGCGGTGACAGTGTAGTAATTTTGAATACAGTGGTAGCAGTATGGAAGGCTGCTTTATCTCAGCAGTAGTTGGGGAGAGTAATTCGTGAAAAGCAGGCTTCTAAAATCGATGTAGAATTGTCTTTGAAAAAGTTTGATTTGAAGAGTTATTGTTTATTTAAAACGTTCCTCCAGCTTTGACATGAATATAGATATGTTCCAAATTAATGCCCTGCTATTAGGTTTTTGATGTGAAGTAGTACCTTAAGTGCAAAATGGTGTCCTAATATGTGGCCTTGGTTAGTGCAAGCATGAGGTTATCACAGACAGAGTAGCTTTCAGTATTGTGTAGGTCTCCATATATTTACATCATCTGACCTTGAACCTTCAGAAAACGGCAGTATTGAATCCTGATTTCTTATGATGTGTTTTGCAGACTAGTCGTTTTGCCTCACCCTTGCTGAACCTAATCCTAGCTCCCAGTATCAGAATCAGTAACTGTCTGCCTCCATCTGATGTGTACTCTCAAACCTTTAACCTAAAAATTAATAAAAAAACCCCGAACCTTGAAAGCTGCACAAGTACTTGCACACTTTGCTATGATCTGCTTTCCCATGTGTGAATATACACTGGAATGTGGAACACACTAACTGGTACATGGTAAAGGATGTAAAGGGATTTTGTCAAACTGGAAAGCCAGGAGGAAAATTATGGATTTCCACTTAAATTTGCACAGTTTTTGAAGGTTCCTAGGTTTAGTCCCAAAAAACTAGTTTCACCTGAAAATTTTAAGTCTGCCTAGAATTTTCATAGCTGGGAAATAGGAGCTTCCTTCCTTTAAACTGTGTTCTTTCATGCAGGCCAACTAATCTTTTGATTTTTATCAAGGCTGGCACAATTGCTAATGGAATATAAAGGACAAAACAGACCACCTTGAAACCTAATGTCAAACCAAGTTCTGCAGCTGGCCAGCTCGCAAATGAGGCAGTTGCTGCTTTTTATAAGAACATTTACTTACAGAACCTCAGAACTAAATAATTCCAAACAAGTCAGTAAAACTATAGACATCTGGAAAACTGTAAATTATGCTGAAAATTATATTACAGGGAGCGATGAGTTTTATTTTTCTTTTAAGGCTTTTGAGTCTTAAGTTACTTAGTCATGTTTTCCAGTCATTAGTGGGTTTAAAAAGTCTGTTCATTGGCACTTTATTTTCAGAACAGGACTAAGCTTTTGAAATTAATCTCCTGATCTTGCCACTTACCAGTCTTTTGCTTGCAGGGTAGGTTCAGAGAATGTTAATTATATTCCTTTGTAATGAAACTAACCTAGATAATGTGTTGACCTTAGCATAAACTGCATTGCTAATTCTGAATGCTATACAGTGTGACTGAGTAATTGAGAAATGGAAGTTGAAGTTAAAAACGTGGCTGAAGGTGACATGCTTTACAAACACTTAAGATAAATATGTGAGAAGAGAACAAATAACAAAAGGAAACAAAGTTTATGGAGTAAGCACTTAATTCTAAGTATTTAGGAAGTTAGTTTTTATTTTAGCATCTTATGACTTAAACAGAATTATAAGAAGCATTCTGTCTTCATTTTGGCTAGCTCACTACAGCTAAGTAACCTGAGATGGGGTTACTCAGTGGGAAGGGTACTTAAACAAAACAAAACCCCCCAGAACACCCTACAATAATAAGGAAATGTGATTGAGAACTGTTGTACTGGAGGTTTAAAAGCATCAGCAGCACCTACTATGCCCTTCAGTTGTGTTTGGTAGGAGTTTTTTTGGGTGGTGTGGTGGTTTTTTTTTTTTTTAAGGTTCAGCTTGAGGTGGAAAAAATGTAGCAGGCTGTCCCCCAACTATCCTCCCTTTTCTCCTCATGAAGGCAGTATGGTTGTCATTTAAATTCTTAATGGAACGATCACAGATTACTATCTTGTAATGGTTACTTTTCTTAGTGTTTCATTTTTACAGCTTTTGTTTGCTGTAATAGTTTGACTCACAGATCTGATCACATACCAGTGTTTTGGTTACATACATCAAAATAAACACACAGCTTCCTATATTTTTTTCTCTTTACTGCTATTGTGGGGGTTTTGTTCATTTAAACTAAATTTCATGTTCAGTTCCACTGAAATGAACACAACCTAAGAAATTACTTGAATGGTGTGGAGCAAAATTTTATTTAAATATTATTTACATAAAAGTTAGGTCATGTTATGATATTGCAAAGGCAACTATTTTAAGTGTAGTTAGAAACATATATAGGCTCAAAAGAGAATAATATATTTGGCAGGTTTTTTCTTGTTTTTAAATGGCATAGTTTTAGGGTTTTGCATATTCAGGTAACTTTGCTGTTATTAGGAGCATTTCTGTAAACTGGCCTGAGGGGTAATATAAAGCCAAACACATGTAGATGCTGTCAGGAGGTATAGTTTGGGGCTCTATATACAGACTGCGATGAGACAAAGATATGAATCCATTAATGTTTCCTGTTATCATCTGAACAAGCTTTGTAGTGACAAAGCTTATTTGTTTTCTTCTGTTGGTTATCCTATCTATTTATGATTGAAAAAACCCTGTTCGATATGATTCCATCCCTAGCCATGAGGGTGGTGGATGCTCTGGACAAGGTTGCTCTGGATTTTCATTCCTTAACACTACACATTACCAATGTGGTAGTATGTTGTCTATAACCTCTTGTCTTCTTTCTTCTGTTATTTACATGAAGAAAAAATCACACAGTGTTACCTGTGTTTATTTAAACATGGAATTAAAACCAAAATTGTAGATTCAAATAGAGAAAGCAAGGAGTTGACCACTTTGAAAGTATAGGTTGTGCTAAGAGAGGCTTTCATGCTAATTGCTCGGTATCACAAAGCAATTAATGTTCTGTTATTGGACCTTGAGTGGGATGGCACCACATTGCCCGAGGGCTAATGACCAAAGTGGCAGCAGAAGCCTCATTATTAGTGAAAGTCAGTGACCTAAGTTTGTTGCTTCACGAGGATAAAAATCAAATATTCAAGATTGACTGAAAATGGTGTGTTTTCATGCTCACCAATATAGTTATGTATTTGAGGACAATAACGTGGTTCGGATCTCTGTTTTAGTCCATGCTCTGAAACTCCCACTCGTGCGAGAAAAGAACTCCTGTCCCAGTCCTTGATACAGCTAGACATCCTTCAGGGGCGTGGTTTGTGACACCCCAACCCCTTGGCTGTGAGGCCCTCCTAGATACAAATGGATGAACTTTGTAGACTAATGGTCTGGTATAGCAAATCCTTTATTGGTAACACAGCAGGAAAAACATGTACGTAGAAGTAAAGATCTCATTCCAGTGATAAATAAAATAGCTTCTTTTTGACAATTTAAATTTTCTTAACTTAAGACACTGACAAACCTAAACAAATGGAACTGACTGGTAAGATGTACCATATATAGGAAAAAACCCATAGTGTACACACAATCTCTGGTGCAGTACTAGCAACGTTGTAAACTGTTAGCATGTATGTAATCTTGTTTTCTCACATTAAGCATATTTTGCTTTAGCCATTAATTGCTATTACTTGTGTCCTTTTGCTTTGCTGGTTTTCTTTTCTGCTTGTATGTCTGAATTGTTGCATTCGTGGAGGGGTTCAGGGTACACTAAGCAATTTAGAGAAAAAGATCTGGGGAAAAAAATACCACTGATAGAGAAGGTAGGATAGTTTAGTGAAAAGTTTTTGTTTGTGTTGTTTTTTTTGATTATTACTTTGTCTTCACATTGTTCACACAGTTTATACACTATGATAAATTCTACTTTTAAAGTAGTTTCCACAATACTTCAAAACTTCCACAGTATGAAGTAAAATGGATAAACATTTTTAAGAGCAGGAAAAAGCATTTCAGTTGAACTCTTTTTCTTTACATGGTATTTTTTTTTCGTTTCCTGCCACTGAATGAAAGAAGAGCAGAAATGGCAAGGTGACTAGATGGAAAGCTGTTTGGACAATTTCTTTAGGTATTTTAAAATTCACAGAGCAGAGGGCTGTAATAGTGGGAGACTGTCCTTGATAACTGCTCCTATTATTAATTGTTATGGTAATAATTAAATGAAATCTTCAGATAGAAGCCATTTATTTCTTCTTTAGCTCATAGACGGCTGATGGAGGTAGAGGCTGAGACAGTAGGTGAAGAATGGGGAAAGGCGGAAAACGATTGAGTATAAGGTGTGAGGTTGAAGTGTGTCCTTCTGCTGAGCCATTGATGATTTAAGGAAATAGCTGTCAGTCAGAGCTATACTTTCCATTCATTCTCCAGGAAGCTCTTTTCTTCACCTCTTCTTTCAGATGGGAATTTTGGCCCCCATGTGCTTTATCTTGCTTTCAAACTGTTTTATTTAACCATAATGCTCTGGTTTTTGGCTTGCTTCTCACCCCAAAAGCAGTGATAATTTATAGCCAGTTCAAATCCTAACGGGGTTACTTGTTAATAAATGGATAGCAACTACTGTTCTGAGCATTTTGGAGAAGATCTTAAGGAGTCATGGATACACTACAACAAAATTGCAATTAATTGCCAGTAATCCAGCAGATTTATAGCAATAATATAAAAATTCTTATATTTGAGCCTGACCATAGCAAAACCTTGCATTTATGAGATGTTATGAAACCTAAAGCCTGAGCTTCTAATAAAACATTTATGGCCTTCAACCTTTTTTGGCAATAAATTAAAAAAAAAAAATCTGTTTAGAATGCATTCTTTTACAAACTCTAATAATACTGTAATACTTTCCTCCTCCCACATACAGTCTTTCATTCTACAGTAAAACTTTTCATGCCCTTCACTTCTGTTCTGTCTCCTGTACCCTTCTACTGACTTGCCAGCATCCACTTGTGGAACAAAAAAAAAAAAAAATCACTTTTTTTTAAAAAGCATAGGCCTATGGTACGAGAGCATAAGTCAGTGAAGACCTGGGTGTTCTACTGTGCCCAGAGAGGCACAGTCTGGTGTTTGTTGATCCAGAGGCCGGAGGCAGTCCATACGTCCTGGAGAAAGACTGTCAGCTCGTCAGACTGCTGGCTGGGAAGGGTGGGCTCAGATGTGCTTCTACCCTCCTGCCTGCGCGGCATCCCATGCACTGGCCTCAGGAGGACATGCTCTCAAGTCCTGAGTAGGCCAACAGCACAGGTTGCCCCCTGACCACTGGCAAATTAGTGACGTTCCTTTTTCCAGCTACGTGGTTTATGGGACTTGTACAGTATGGAAGAGATCTCAGACCAGTGTGAGGTTTTATGCTGTTATGTTTTAAAATTCTTATTCCTGTGATAGCATGCCCTTTCAATAAAGGAGTAGATGGTAGTAGGTTTTTCTAAATACAGAGAATGTTCAGTCCTTTCAAGCTAGTTAGACTTTATTTTCTGTCTCAACAGTAAATAAAGACATTGTAAGAGGTTCCAAAGATCAGAAAGTCCATATATCATTCACAAAGCGCATTTTTATGTTAGTACAATGGATTTTAAACACCTAAACACTTTTCAGAATACACATCTTGTCTTTTTATGTTTTAGTTGTATTTTTATAATAGAAGATGAACAATTTGCAAAACTTGCAAACTACTAGCACGCGGAGAAAGTAAGTTAATAAAGATGCCAGTGTCTTATTAGAAGAGTAGATAATGTTTAAAGGGTAACAAATTTTAAGGTTATGTTTTCTGGGAAGTTAATACATTAACAGCAGTTTTTCTCCACAAACTGGTGGGCTGTAGAATAGGTTTTTATTTATAGCTTTCCATATTTGTGTTGTATAAAAAGTGGATATTTGTTGTCTTCAAGATGCTCTTAAATGGAGGGAGAGTGAGAAGACCAAGTGAATGGAAACACAGGTGGATTATGAAAGTATTAAGAATATTCTCTGTATGTATAGAATGCTCTCCATTTTGCTGTTAGGTTAAAAGAATTGTTTATCTGAAAAAAAAAAATCACTTCAGGTTTCATTGTTAGATATTAAGCACTAGATCACGTGAATTTAGTGGGGTTTTTTTACATCAAAAGAATCCCCTTTGGCTCCTTCCTGGCTGTTCTATGACTAGTACAGGTGGGAGTGCAGATCTGTATTTTGTGATCATTGATTTTTTGAGTAGAATACTTGATAATTTAGACTCTGTATTAAGCAAACCTCAAGTTTGCTTTGTATGTCTTTCCATAATTTTTTTTTCCAGGACTACTTTTCCGTTGTTATATTGGGAGCAGTTTATGACAAAATGATGACCTATTTGTATAGGAGTTCACAACTGACTTACTAGTCTGGATGACCTAACCTTATGGCCTTAAGAGAAAGAAAACGATGTCTGAAACCTAATGCTATCTTTGTGATTGGGTCATAGATGAGAAAAATGAAAAACTTGCAAAGTAAGCTTCTCTCAGAAATGTCACTGCTCTGCTTAGCTGAGACAGACTCTTTTCAGCTGTCACTTCCAAAACAAAAGAGATGAAGCTGGTGCCCTGGACTTACTCCTGCTATCCTAGTCTGATTTTTGTCTAAAGCTAAGTCTGATGCCTGCAAGGTTATTGGTCGTTTGTCTCATCAGAGTGCCAAGGTCTAGAATCCTGACTTTTCTGTTTTGCGAGTTCATTGTTGGTCTTTAAGGTATTTTTGTTTCAGTAATCAACATAGATACTATTTTTCTCTTGTGATGGGGGCTAAAAAATTTGTCAAACACAAATATTCTGATGTCTTCATACTCCAAAATATATTAGATGGTCTTTTATGTTCTCTTTTCTCTTTGTCTCTATATCTTAGAAGTGTGTTAACTTGAAAATACTCCTGTTTTCAGCAAAAATAAACTGTGTAACTATTTTTGGTCATAAAAGTATGAGGTGCCTAAAAATCCTTTAGCTGATAATTGTGACTGAAACAAGAAATGCTAGACCCTTTGTGGGAAGGGGGAAAAAATGGTTGGGTGATATTTTGGATATTTGTGATAGCTGCAAAGTGTGTATATTGTAATTGTACAGTTCTCAAGCATGGTTTTCAGTACTGTTCAGTCTTGATGTGTTGTTTTCTTGTCTCAGGCCAGCGTCAACGTTGTAGCTAAGGGCTAGGAATTTCTTTGGTAGAGCCTTCTACTAAGAAGAAGTATGACAAAAGTAATGGTTTTAGTTTGGGGAGCAGCAAAATCTTTGCCAGGAGGGAGAGGGCTGAGTGAAGTGGTGTGTATGTGTGCGTGCCTGTGCACACATCCGAAATGTAGAGAGAGAAAACATAACTATGAGTGACAATTTATCCTTACTCTGTGGTGTTTATGGTTTAGAATTTTTTTTGCTAGATATCTCTTCCCGGTGGAAAGGCTATACCACCTGACTGCTGATTTTCATTGCTTTTTCAACCTATTGCAGTTTTTAGAATGGAATATACTGTAGGTAGCAGCCTTAATGGGTACAAATTGTTACACAAGTGTATTATTGAGATAAAACTGTGTGGTGGCACACTCAGTTTCAAAATGCCTTGTGTATCAGTTAATATTTTACTCCAACCTTCTTCCTAGTAGCGATTGTAGCTTTATAATAGAAGGTTTGTCTTGATTTAGTGTTGATTCAATGGCTGACATAAAGGATATGTTTCTAGAACTTTGGCAATCTTGAAAGTTTGTTTCAGGTCATGTTAAATTCCCCTGTTACTGAATGTTTTTTAACAAGACCAAAAGGCTGTGTTCACAACATTGAAGATCAAGGCACTGAATGAGTGAGGGAGACTTGCTTTTCATGGCATGCTGCCAAAGCTATAGAGCTCTGCTCAACCTGCACTGGCTGGCAGAATGCACGAAGGTGCAGAGCCTTGCTGTCTGTCTTAAAATTATCTATAGAATGTTTGGGTCTACAAGATGGCAAGAAACTTGATGTCATTTTACCTCCCAGTTAGGTACACAACACTCATTATTTTCCATTCTCTTCTATGCATGGACTAGGAGCGTGAACCTTAAATTAGAGCTATTGTAACTAATGTTTGGGAGGGGAAAAAACTCTAACTCATGACTCAAAAAACACATGTTGAGAGAATGAGTTGTTCTTTTTCTCTAAGTGTAGTAATTTGCATTTTGTTTCACAGAAAACTTATTTGAATATATTGATCTATATTGTCCTAATGTAGTTTTGTAATTTTATTTCAGGAGGCTGTTATTTATTTTGAAGCTCTTTAATAAATATGCCCAAAACTTGCATGCTATTGATTTACTTAAGAACAGGTTTGGTCAGATCTGAATTATTTTGAAATCTGTTAAATCTTAACTGATGGAGTTTTAAATTGAGATTGTAAACGCCTTTTGTAAAACCATTTTTATTTGTGATGTGTGCTAATTTCTAAACTGGGGAGTGGATTTGTTTCTTGGCCAACTTTTGGGTTTTTCCATCTTGGATGTGGCTATTACTCGTTTCACAAATACTGAATAGCTGTAACTGCACCACAGTTAAGGACATTTGTGTAAGTTCAGCATCAGATGGCCTCTAAATACACAAACCCAGGGAATATTTTACTGAAGGGAGAAAGAAAATGGCTATGGCACATGGCACAGTGAAACTGCTATCCATGCTAATTATTCAGTAATTTAGATGTGTTGTATTTTTTTTTCTTTTCCCCAGACGGTAGAGTCTATAGAAGTCCTTTACAAATACGTGAAAGCAGTATTTGTTGTACAGCAAACAAACCTTTTTTTCTTCATAACTTTGTGTTGCAGGAGGCAGGCTACTATCTGTGCCTTTCCTCATCTCTCTTCTGCAACAGTACCTTTGGGATGCTTCTAGTTTGATTGGCAGGCTGGCATGTTTAGGCATTTCTGTGGGTTTTATTAAATAGAAAAGGAAAAAAACCCATGTCTGTCAAACATAAATGGAAAAGGAATGAAAATGAGGAAAACTTGACCAGAAACCAAGTTTTAGTTTTAAGTTTTTTCACTGACTATTCTGTTTTGCCCTTCAGTAAGGAACAAAGGGCGGGGAAACAGCAGTAGAGGTAGTAATTGTAATTGCTTGTATTAAAAATACTTGTGAATGAGCTTTCTCTGCAGCTGTATCAAGGAGATGGGAGGTGGAGAGGAATAAAAAAAAAAACTTCTCCTGCCCCCAATAAATCAATGATTTATGAAGAGTTCACAGAAACACTGGATGAGTGTCTGTGTTTTGGTTTTGGGTTTTTTTTTTTCCCAAAGAGACTATACCCTAGACTGTAGTGTAAGTATATAAATATTGGGCTCTATTTGCAATGGAAAGCCAAGTAATTGAAGAGGAATTAGTTTATAATTTTGTTAAATATGTAATGGTATTATCTCATTCCAAACTCAATAAAAAGTTTATTGAAGTCAAAATTGTTATATAAAATTTACTTTCATGAGCCTAAAAGGTTTTTAATGTAAGACAGCTATCATATCCTAAAACATTCAGTGTTACAACCTCCAGAAAAGGTATTATTTTCCCCAGTTCACTTAATGGGTGAAATCATAGTGATCTTTCTCTGACAAACTTTCTGTGACTTCAGTGAAACTAGAGTCAATGTGTGCCTAAAACCTGCCACCAAATCCTGTTGATCTGTGGATATGAATTAATGACATTTGGTATGCTGAAAGTTTTGGGTACTTCCCTCTGAACCGCAAAGAGAGATAGTGTTCTTGTTACAGTGTATTGTAGTGTACTTCCTAGCTCAGATGGTAACTCAGATCTTGGTACTCCTTGAAAGGATCATCATTAATTCTTTATTCTTTATTGTCTATTTACCTTTTATATTCCTCTTCAGTCTGCATTCTGTGGGTGTGTTTAATCTGGCTTATTCCACTCTACTATTACACCATGTAATTGAGTGCTGACTATAAAAAGCAATGGCAGTAAATTGAGACTCATATTCTTAGAATCAATTTGATGACCAATTAGGCTATTTTTGTCTCAGATATTTGAAGGGAAATGGAGAAATTCCAATGCGATCTGGGCATTGTTAATCTTTTCAGTGTTGTTTCAGAGTTAAAGGTGAAGGAGTTGTACAGAATTTGGAATAGTATTATCAATCAAATGCGTAGATTCAGTGTGCGTGAAAAACACTGAGATTTTAATTGTGTTGAATGAAGAAATTATCAAATTATCTTATAAATCCAGGAGACTAGTTTCTTTGAATGACTGGATGTTTCGGTAGGAGAGCTCTATGGTATGTTAAAGATCTTGATGTCTGAATACTGAATTTTGTTTCCCACAGTTCAAGAGGGATGTTGAGCTGGGAAGCACCACTGAGAAGGGTAGAAGGCCCACTGCTTAGAGCAAATGATCTGCCAGGAGAGTTTGACAGAGCTAGGCTTGTTTACTCTGACAAAGAATCAGCTATTGGCTGATCTGAGTACCCCAGAGCTGCTTGAAGGATAGTTACCAAAATAATACCACAGAATTTTTCTCACTGGCCACAAACTGTGGTGTGGTATGGTCAGGTTAGACATGAGGAAAAACACTGCTGGGAGGCCAGTACAAAGCCACCCCTGACCTTTTCTAGTGTTGGTGACAGTCCTGCTCTGAGTAGAAGGTTGGACTACAAGGCTTCCAGAATTCTCTCTCAGGCACTCCAAAACTTAAACTGATTAGGTCTTTGTTCATCTTTTAAACCCTTTCTTTTATTATCCCATTCTGAAGTGATCTTCGCTCATGTGTTTATTTGAAAAAGTGAACAGCACTGCCAAAAGGCATATCCTACACACAGTAAGGCATTTGCAAACAATATTCACAGAAATCTAATCTTGTTCTTGAGAGAAAATGATAATACTAAACCCAATCCCTTCCACTAATAGCATTTGAAAAACATTCTACTTCTCACTCTTGAAGAAAACAGAGCTAATATTTTGAGAAATGTTTTGGGTTTTTCCACAGTACTTTAAGTCTTGCTTTCCACTTGAAAAAATAGCAAAGTAGTTTTTCACCCCAGACAAAAGTTAATAACAAATACAATATTAAGCAGACTGATGGGAGCTATATATATATATATATGTATGTATAGATATATATCTAAAAAAAAAATCAACATCTTGCTTCTGTGAATAGTGTTAACAACACTAATTTAGTTAAGTTTATTTCACACCTGGCTTATGACCTGTGAATAATTTTTGTCTCTTTGCTCTTAAGCAGTTGCCCAAGTCAGTTGCCACATTCCTTTTATCTCTAATTGGAAATTGTCAGGTACTACCTCATCCGCTAGTGCCTTTTTTTCTTTTAAAGCTGCTTTTCTGTGCATAACATCAATGATTTCAATCTTGTTTAGTAACTTCAGTTCCAGGCTGGTAACTCATTTTTATCATCAATATTTTCAGCATTTACACTTTCATAAGGTTTTCTTTCTTTTGTGTTCAGGTGGTATCTTGATAATTTATCTCTGTACTTTGAAAATACAGGGAAGCTAAGAGCCCCTCTCTCTTTCATTGTGGGGAGTGGTACTCAACTTTGCAGTGGTTATGCAAGAACACTCAATTTAAGCTGTTTACCTCTTCATTTCTGTGATGAAGTCTGGTGTAGTACAAAGTAAAAAGTGAGGACTAAAGGCTGAGCTATTCCTGGCAGAGAACAGAAAAGCAGCAAAGATGGAATAGGTCTGAAAGTGGCTATACTATCTACTATATCTACTGTATTTTCTGTAATTTGTGGGTCCAAGCATGATATTTTGTAGTGCCAGAATTGATACTGTTTCATGCTCTTTGTGGTCTTGATTACAGCATGTTTTTGCTTTGTGGTCAAAATGAGGTGTTGCAAAGGGAGAAAATGCCTGGAGCTGAATGGTGTCTCATAGAAGAAATATAAAATAAAAGGTGTGAATGAAGATGGTGTTTATGGTACCTGGATGACAGTGTCATATTGAAGATATAAATGATAAAGGTTTAGCTCTTTGTTTATTACCTTTTATTAAAAATAATGACATTCTAGATTAATTGCCAATTTATTGTAAGTAAAAAGACATCTAGTGAAATGATGGGCAGTGTGGGGTATTCTGGTCACTTCTGACAAAATCCTTTTGGCATAATGACCAAACGCTTTCCCAGTTGCAGGTAGAGCTATCTCTATGAAGAATAATCCTTACTTGATGTGATAATCAAATTGTGGTAGAACTGTCCCAGCTCAGAGGATTAATTGTTTTTTCATATTGAGGATAAAGGTGTAGTTACATTTCAGTGCATATAAGAAAATTATGATGACCTGAGGATAGATCTGTTTAGAGTGCTACTTATATTAGAGAGTGAACCAATAGTGTATGTTGCACTGTCCACCTTACTGGTTTCTTAGGAAATGCTGTTATCCATCTTGGAGAAAGAATTGTCCAAAGTTACGGGTCACTCAGTGGGTTCCATAAACAATTCTGCTCAGCAGTCAATCTGAGACTGAAACAGACAAAAGCTGAATGGATATTGTTTTTCAAATTAGTGCTGCTGTGTAATTAATTGCCCTTAATTAGCAAATATTTTTTAAGTATTCAGGCTGTAGTGATGTAATTTTTCTGAGGTAACTGATCACATAACACAACAGTTGAGCTTTGTATGGAAAGCTGCTTTTAACACACTCCAGGTACTTTTATGTTTCATTGGAAGTGTTTTATTGAAAGAGCGGTGATCTTTTAAATTGAAAGAGGGGAGGTTTAGATTGGAAGTAAGGAGGAAGCTCTTCCTGGAGAGGGTGGTGAGGCACTGGACCAGGTTGCCTAGAGAAGCTGTGGATGCCCCATCCCTGGAAGTGTTCAAGGCCAGGCTGGATGAGGCTTTGAGCAACCTGGTCTAGTGGAAGGTGTCCCTGCCCATGGCAGGGGGGTTGGAACTAGATGATCTTTAAGGGCCCTTCCAACCCAAACCATTCTGGGATTCTGTCAGCTGTCTGATGGTCCTCAAATTGTCTTGGGCCCACCCAGTCCTTTCAACTGTCTTGCTGTTGTATTAAGATATGAGATGTGTGTTTTGGCAGTGTGCTGTCTGGTAACTGCTGTTCCATGCACTACATGTGGCTAGGTGGTCAGAGTTTGGAAATGCATCCACTGGGGAGGATTGTAACCAGTGTTCGTATCAATAAAGCTTGTCAAATAAGGAAGACTTTTTTTTGTAGTCAGAGGTGGCTGGAATGTTGATTTATATACGTTCATATGATCAGCATAAAATTAAGAAAGAACTGGCAGATTTGGAAGGAAAACTCAGTTCACAGGTCAACGTATAAAAGAGTTGTGATGTCCAAAGCCGGGGATTTTACAAGTTTTAGAGCAAAGTTGTTTCACTGTAAAGAATGCTGCTATTTCCTTAATCTTATTGTTTTCTATTTCTTGGTCTTAATCGCAAAAAGAAGCAGCACGTTTTCCCTCTGAAACAAAGAATTACAATAGATTTCATGTATGAAACACCTGCACAGTAGGAAGTGAAACAGATCTTTTTAGCTCTCACTGTTTTATGGCAAGATTTCTGTTGCCTTTCCTTCCTGTAAACAAAAGGAGTCGCTTAGAGAGTGGGAAAAAGGCTGTTTACAGGATATTTTCTGTATGAAAGGAAGGAAAAGTGCCTTTACAGAGATCAGCCTATTGTGTTGGGAATATTGGAAGTTATATGCAGTTAATAGAGTTTAGTGTTTGGAGGGAAATACATGTAATCACTTCAGTCGTGACCCTGAGAAGTGCTAGATGGCCCCTATTAGTTGCTGAAATCTAAGCAGGAGTAGGGACATGGAGTGCTTTAGTTTGGTCCCAAATCCTGTGTGTAGCCTGTGACCATTGTAAGAACTTGATCAGATGTAGGCTGCACTTCAAAATAAAAGCTAAGAGCTTAAGGTATGTGGCTTTTATTTCAAAACAAGCACTTTTGAGACTTGTACAGGTTCAAGTTACCTTTGCACATCTGTTTTCCAGCTGGCTGTGTTTGCCAGAAATACAGTTGTCTTTGCTGGAGTGATGTCATAATTGGATTTTTCTTAAAAGTTATTTTTTCAAATGTACATGTAGAGAGTACATATTTTCAAAGTTCTTCTTTACCTGTGAAATACACTAACTATAATTTTGGTATGAATCAGGATATCTTATTCTTGCCTGTGTTATAAAATTAATTTCTATGAATAGCTATTTGATTTTCATTCATTTGATTTTCATTTTCTGGAGCATCAGCAAGAACCTTTATCACCTGTAAGAATTGTGGCTTAGGTATTTAAATTCTGCTTAAGAATTATAGAATACTATGATATAGAATAATATAATTGACAGGACAAGGGGTAATGGGTTTACATTGAAAGTGGGGAGGTTTAGATTAGATATCAGGCAGAAGTTCTTCACAGAGGGGGTGGTGAGGCACTGGAACAGGTTGCCCAGAGAAGCTGTGGATGCCCCATCCCTGGAAGCGTTCAAGGCCAGGCTGGATGAGGCTTTGAGCAACCTGGTCTAGTGGAAGGTGTCCCTGCCCGTGGCAGGGGGCTTGGAACTAGATGGTCTTTAAGGCCCCTTCCAACCCAAACCATTCTATGATAATCTGTCTTTCTTGAAACCTCAGGTGTATAGGTAAGCTGATAAAACAGAGAATAGGTCTGCCAATATGAGTGAGCAGGGTAGAGAAAAATATGCATACAGTATCCCTTTTCATTAGCTGTGTCTGTTTTATCTACATTTCACTTACTGTAGTCATACTTGAAAATGGAAATTTATTTTAGCAGGTTTTGTCCATGCTCCATATATTACCAGTAGTCAATACTTTAATATTGAGAAAAGGCAATTGTAAGCATGGAAATGAAGAAAATAAAAAAAAAAAAATCTCGATTTCTTAACGGATACTGAATTCCACTTTTGCTTTCAAAGTGGTACAGCAGTGTTGTCTGTTACAGAAATTAGATATATTTGGATTTTTTTTTTCTTCCTGCATGAAGGATCTAATTCCTCACACAAATACTGGTATCTGGTTATTTCAGTCTAATTTGTTAAAAAAAAAAAAAAAAAATTGAGTGTGTGTATGTAAATGGCAACTGAGTGTTGTATCTTCTGGCGTGTTTAGGTAGATGGAGCATGTGCCCTGTCCTTGTCCTTACAGAAGAAGGAGAATGATTCCTTTGCTGCCTGTATTTGGTTTTATGGTTTACTAGGCCAGAAGTGTCTGTTTGTTTGCTTTCTCTGTGTTTTTTAGTTTGCTCTTCATTCGAGGAAGAGTGTGACCAAAACAGCTACTGCAGTCATGAATGGGACTTCGTGTAGGTGTTAGAAGAAAGCATAAGGTTTCTTCTTAAAAGTTTGGATTCTTGAAGAAATAAATGCCAATAGTATATTTTTTTCAAAGTGAATGGAATCTTGGATGTAATTACGTTCTTTTCCTGAATATTCTGTAACCTATTAGGTTTTCATTTTATGTGTAAGAAAAAGAAGCTGAATTAATTACATTTGCATGCATGGGAGTTCAATTCAGACTTTCCTAGTAGATTTGCTAGGCTTATCTTTCAGAGATTCACTGCTGCCTCTTACTTCCCATAAAAGTTCTGCTGTTTTTCCTCCGATATCCCAGCAGAAATATGGTTCCTATGCTATACAAGTCAAACATGTCCAGGCTACATCAGACTTACTGTGTATGTTGACTGCAACAAGATGATATTTTGGACATACTGAACTTGTTGTGAAGCTTATCTCTGCAATAGCCATCTGTAAAGTGTTTCAGAGCATTAGGAAGCCTGCTTGGAACTATGGTCTCCTGACTAGGGCCCATCTGCCCATTCTTTGTGGAATCAATTTCTTCTGTGTAGCCAAAACTTTTTGGGTAGAGAGAGAGATAACGTGTCTGGAGAAAATCAGATATCTGGTACTGATACCGTTCTCTCATAGAATATATATATTCCTATGATAACAAAATGGGAATAGAAAATATTAAAAGATTGAACAGAAGTAATACCAAAGACTCATGCAGAAAATTCATGGTTTTGTGCCATATGCTGCACCTCATTTTCAACTAATTAGGAAGGTCTGACATTTTGCCAAACAGAACTCCTAATAAGGATTGGCTTTACTAATCTATTTAGGAATTACTTCTACATACATTTCGGCTGTTTTATGTGAACTCTTCTTTGCCTTGTCATTGGCCAAGTTGGCTTCCTCAGTGACATTCCCTGTAGAAGCAATGCTCTAGTTTTACATTCCGAAGGACATTTACTAAAAGAGAAGATTAACAAACTAGTAAAAATGCATCTATTACTTCTGGGAGAATAAAGCAACCCAGATGGGACTTTGGGGATAGTAAAAGATGAGATGTTCAGGAAAAACAGGGAATTGCCTTATGCACAAGAGTCTTATGACATCTAATGCTAAAAATAAGTTTTAAAGTACATTTAGGAAAACAGGAATAGTTACTTCCCATTTCTGATTTAGAATCTGTTACTTTATGTGAAAATCAAGGCAAATACATTACTTTGAATTTTGAGGGGTTTTTTTCCGTTGGTAGATCTTCGTGACTGTAAGAGCAATATGTCATGAAGAAAACTCTTGGAATGCTGGTAAAATAATGAATTATTTAAAAGATATATTAAATTATTTTTGTTTTCCTGATGCAGTGTTATGCATAAGAACTTTAAAAAAAGTAAGTGGACAAAGCATAGTGTTTCCCTCACAAAGAGCTACGTAATCCTCTAAATCCTACTTTACTCTGTGGATCACTGATTCCACTTTCTACTCCCACTTCCCACTTTCTGGATATTGTCTTTGAGACAGATATTTTGAAACTTGCCCTTCTAGTGGTTTGCAGTGTATGAAGACTTCTTAATATTTTGTGAGAAAGAACACATTAATAATGATAGTATTTTCATAAAATTATTTATAGAAAATTGACAACAGGTTCTTTTGGAAAATTGTCCAGATTCCATAGCCATTCTAAAAAAATAGTTTTCCAATTTTACAATTGCTTTCTTCTCATCTATTTTCTGTTTCTCCATCGGTGGTGACTAATGTCTGATGTTTCCTCTCACCCAGAAAATAAAATTTATTAATCCAGAAGCTCCAATTGGAAAATCAGGGTGGATTTTGGTTATTCTTATGTCTGGAAAGACTTAACTGAATTTGTTTGAGTGTTCATATACACTAAACACACACTATATATATATATATAGTATTGGATTTAGTTTGATTCAATTCCATTTTTACATTGGAACAAGTATCTGTCTCACAGTGCCACTATGAGACTACAGTATGGACTTCAACCTATATAGAAGTGTTTTACTTATAAATTGCGATGATGCTTGTTTTAAATCGTTGCCTCCACTTTGTCAGATTAGAGTAAAATACATCCCAGTCTACAATTTGTACAATGATATATAGTTTTGCTCCCAGCATTGCTGAACTTCCTTTCATTCTTCAGTTGTTTGTTTTGCCATATGCAAGGATTGTTTAGAATTTAGATACTCTTATTTCTTATGGGCTCTAGATGTTGCTACTGTTTTCTCAAGTTCGTTCTTCCAGGGTTCATGCATAAAAATGCTACGACGTTTGTTTCTGGCTTCAGTTTCAGCTTTTACTTGAGTGTGGTTTATGTTTGCTGAACTTCCTTTCATTCTTCAGTTGTTTGTTTTGCCATATGCAAGGATTGTTTAGAATTTAGATACTCTTATTTCTTATGGGCTCTAGATGTTGCTACTGTTTTCTCAAGTTCGTTCTTCCAGGGTTCATGCATAAAAATGCTACGACGTTTGTTTCTGGCTTCAGTTTCAGCTTTTACTTGAGTGTGGTTTATGTTTGAAATGGGTCTTCATCAGATTTAATTCTCAGGTTACAAATGAGATTTTTCTTTTTACTATCCTGTTGGTTATTTTAATTGTCTTCTGTTGGCAAACAAATTAGTTATCAAGGATGTTTGGCAACACTAGTACTAGTGTATTGTATTTTGGTTTTAGCTCTCCCATAAAAGCTGTGCTGGCCAAAGTGTTTTCTGAAGCTCTAGGTTATAACTACACCAGGAGGCTTCTGCTACTATGAGCATACTGGTGAAAGTAGACTTAAGTAGCTGCCTAGTTTTGGCCAGGCCTAAAATGAGGATTATAGTAAAGTGTCCTGCATTGTATCTGTGTAGGGTTTTTTCTTTGTTTGTTACTGGTGTCTATAATACCTAGATTTGCAGTTGACTTAGGACTTGGTGGCTTTGTGTTATTTTCTATTCTATTCAGTATTCTGTAAAATAGTTACTGGCATTATTTTTATCCCTATGGTGATGATTTAGTACAGGAAATAACATCTGTTCCTGCTGTGTGTGTTTTCTTTTTCCTTTCTTTCAATATGAATGTAACATTGTATTTTCAGGCTAGATTTTACTGTCTGAGTTCATGGTAAAATGAACCCTCTTTTGAAACTGTGTTAGAGCAGATAGAAAGCTAAATCAGCTTATTGGTACACGATAGTTTTATGCTTTACATCTCTGTATGTTGATCAGATAGACCTATGTAAAATGTTTTTACTTTACATCTACTTTTATTTTACTTCATTCAGAAGTAAATGTAAAAATGTCAGATGTTGTTTGCAGTGCTAGATGCTTTATTGGCTGTAAGTCATCCCACATAGTCTTGTAGAATGTTTCTAAACTTCTTGGATGAACTGACTATCCTTCTTCAAAACATTTTATGAAACTGCATGGATTTTTCCATTATTTGTAATTGAAAATATTATTAAGCTACTTGCTTTTTATAATACAGTTTTAGGAATAGCTGTGGACCCTTCATTATGACTTTTGAAGCAGAGCCATAATGAAATAGTCTCATGGTTCAGTGGCTACTGGTTTATGACCTCTTCTCCTAGCAAAACTTTTTTTCCCAGTTGTTGCCAGGAATATACACAGATAATAGCTTTAAATTCTCTGTTGCAACATATCTGGTATCTGCTACACTATACAGAATTTTAAAGCCATTGAGGAGGAGTTAATATTTTATCTTCATGTATAGATTAGTAGATTCTCACTTTACACAAGTGTTCATTTAAGATTATTTGTTTTACATATGCCTTAGTATCATAAGTGAATATGTTCACCTAAAAATGAAAACTCCCATTTGACTTGCAGATATCTCCATTTTACTGATACCAGAAAAAAAGTGATTCCAGTTGGCATCCTTTGGGAATCCTTCTAGCCAAAGGTAAGCATAATTTCTTACCAGTCACAAATATATTTTTAGTATGCTTATATTAGTCTACTTTTTAAATGAAATGACAGCTGTGCTACTGTCTGTCTTGGTGTGACACTTCACAAAATGAATTTCTTCGGGATATCTAAAGCATCTTAACAAACCCTTAAGAGAATCATTTATATGGCTCGGCATACATGTGAAGTTCAGTCTTCCCTGAAATCTGTAACTTGGCAGATTGCCTCTCATTAATATTGAAGCACATGGTACAATCACATTGAGGCAGCGCTTATTATACAGCTGTTATTATACAGAAAGATGATTGCATTCCTTAATGCATCAGATAAGCCAAAAATAAAACCCTAATTTTGATCATTTGGAAATTCTTAGCTTGGTCTTCTTCTGGAAAAGTGATAATATGACCAGAAATAGGCAC
>NW_010237145.1:0-1343 GCF_000690775.1 Eurypyga helias | reverse complement strand
TGTCCTTTGTGAGGGCTAATTAGGCTGCTTTTAGAAAATTCTGAGCTTACAGTTGCCAAAAATCATGGTATCTTGGTATCTTGTACAACAGGAATTAAGAGGTGCAGTGACCCTCCTGTAGCTTCTAATTCTGCAAACTCCTCGATCTGGTCCGACTAATTTGCTGTATAGTTCTAGAATATGGCTCAAGTTCAGAAATACTTCATGTTGGCTGAACACAACCTGTCATCTAATGAAGACATGCTCTCTGCAACGCAGTGGAAAATGGATAGTTTATTGGGGGATAAACACCTTCCTGCCCACGTGTGCATGCATGTTTACTTCTGAATAAACCTGCTTTTGGGCATTTGTAGGTAAATTATTTACTTTCAGCAACATGCAAACATGTGGGAAGTATTTCAATACAAACATGAAAAACTTGATCAAATTAATTAATTTTATTTTCATTCTATGGGTTTACCAGGAATACTGTAATCTAGA
This sequence comes from Eurypyga helias, assembly GCF_000690775.1. Classification (NCBI taxonomy): domain Eukaryota; kingdom Metazoa; phylum Chordata; class Aves; order Eurypygiformes; family Eurypygidae; genus Eurypyga; species Eurypyga helias. The sequence continues at coordinate 863 of NW_010237145.1, read as the reverse complement.
GAGAAATCTGCCACATAAATAATTCTTCAGTGTAATATATCTAGTAATCTGGTCACTATCAGATATTGTAAATATGTACTATCACATTGATAATGATAAAAAGTGGAAACTAAATTGTGTATAATTTGTCCGAGACTTGAGTAGGAGTTTTGGAATTATGCTTAGTTGCTTGTGGTCCAGATGAAAAGCTTTTACAAGCAGTTTGAAGAAAACTAGCTTTAAAGAAGAGCATTGAGATCCATATTACTAATTTTGTATGTATATCCTGTATTACAAGGTGAGAGTTAGTAGTGAGAGGGAGAAGTCATTGTTGGAGACTTCTTTTGTAGAGAAGAAATGGAATAGTACAGGGCCACAATATGTCTTGTGGCTCACTCAACATTCCTGAGGCAGCCTTATGTCAGATATGTATCAGAAGTGTATACCACAATTTAAAGCCAAGAGGTAAAAAATGTTTGTGGATTTAAGGCTACACTTTGATATAACTCAGGAATTCACAATTTTATAGCTGCTGCCAGAGAAAGTAGGCAAGTAAAATGCTGAAAACTTTTGTTTAAGGGAAGCTTTCAGAATTTCCCCACTTCTGCGTTAGCACTGAAGTTACCCTTCAGTGGGTGTCATAGGAACATGTGTACAGCATTTCCTTTTTTCTATGTAATGGGCAGATCTGTGAGGGGGACGGGGGGAGGGAAGGGGAAGTTGAGTCCCTTTTACTTCCCTTCTTTCTAGAGTAAATGAGGCTATGATCAATCTGACATCAAACTGGGTTAAAAGCAGACACAGAAATTTTAGGTAACCTTCCAAGGCTGCTGATTTTTGCAGTAATTTATTTTTTTCTCTTTTGCACAAAGCAAAAAAAAAAA
>NW_010237144.1:7695-17699 GCF_000690775.1 Eurypyga helias | reverse complement strand
CCCGCGGGGACGCGGCCGGGGGGAGCGGTGCCACTCTTGCTGCCCCCGGGGTGCTCCCGCAGGCCCCGGGGCTTTTGCTCCCGGGAAGTTTGGAGGCTTAAGGCCGCCTCCCTGCCCCGCGTGGGTGAGGGCTCCCGGTGCCGGCGTGCCTAACCGGGGAAGGCGTAGCGCCCACGGCCCCTGGGCTTTGGAGAGTGGGGTCTTCCCGGTCTGAAATCTTGATGCTCTGCGACAATTGCCCCCAACTCGCTGTTTGGAAAGCTGGCTTCGGCCAGAGCAAAACGCGGGCGCTGTTTCTCAACGCTGCCGTGGTCCAGGATAGAGGATGTGCTGTGCATCACCCCTCTCTGCTCTTGCTCTGTGACATCTCGACCTGGAAGTCAGCGTCAGAGGGTGAAAGTCCATCTTTTTCATTTCGAATTCGGTCCCTGGAAACTAACTTTTCCTGTTGGGTGTGTTTTCAGCTTGGTCTCCTTATGGACGCGCTCTCTCTGTTCCTTTTCCACCTAGTAATTTTAGTTCTCTGGCCGATTTCAGTCCAATTCAATAGCGATAGAAGCCTTAAAGAGATTGAAGGCCTCGGTTTCGTGGAAATCAGCATCAGACGGATGGCAGGTGATCGCAGTTATTGCTCACGCTAAGGGCAGGGCACCTGGGATCCTTGTGACACAGGTGAACCGAGTCCATCAGCACGCACGCGGGTGTAGCACACCATGAACCGAGTCCATCAGCACGCACGCGGCTGAATGCGGGTGTAGCACGCCATGACGGGAAAATTCACAGGGAAAAGGTGAAGGTCGGGAGAAGAAGAAGGGAACAGTGATGCTATTCACAGGGAAAAGGTGAAGGTCGGGAGAAGAAGGGAACAGTGATGTGTTGAGACACGGGCCGTAAGTACGTGGCAGATCACACGTCTTTATTTTTATGTTTCACGTAATAGCTTGGCCTTCTGCTAGGCTGCACCCAGGCGTACGATTATTCGATACTTGAAGCAAAGATCACGGTTGTACAGTTGAGACTTCAGAAGTCAGGTGATGAAAAGGTGAAGGTCGGGAGAAGAAGGGAACAGTGATGTGTTGAGACACGGGCCGTAAGTACGTGGCAGATCACACGTCTTTATTTTTATGTTTCACGTAATAGCTTGGCCTTCTGCTAGGCTGCACCCAGGCGTACGATTATTCGATACTTGAAGCAAAGATCACGGTTGTACAGTTGAGACTTCAGAAGTCAGGTGATGTAACATCTTGGTCTGGAAGCGTGATTTTAACTTTGTATTTTTTCACATACAAAGTAGATGGGACCATCTTAATTACGTGATTGCGTTACGTAGCACTTTAGCAAACTGCAGGGTATTTTCTGTCGCTCGTCAGCTGTGTGCGGTAAATTGGACGAAGAAGAAGGAAGAAACTTCCTATGGGGAAATGGTTATTATTTATCAAGGTTTTGAATTTTTAATTCTGACTTTCAATTAGTGCCGTGATAATGATCCCTAGATACGTTTTGGGATGAAATAGATTTGGCAGCTGGAAATACGTTTGACATGGGATGGGGAATGAGCTTGGAAATGGTTCGCGTGAGGGTGATTGTAAGGTGCGTGTATTCAGAATAATGTCAGGTGTGCGGAGCAGTGTGAGAACAGTTGCAAACCTTGAAGTGTTTGGATTATCCCCACAGAGGCTTACTTATTCCCTTAGGTTATAGATACACGAGAAGATTTTAACAGAGTAGATGGAGAACGGTGGTGGATCCTGGAGGAGCCTGACAGCTGCAAAGAGATAATGAGGAATGTACGTGCTTGTAAGGGCTTTGCTGCCTTGATTCCTGGCTTTCCAAGTAGTGTTCCCGAGAGCTGACTGAGGACAGACTGAAGTGATGGTCACTCAGACAGTGCCGTCAGGTGTGCCTGGCACGTGCCTGCCGCGTGCATCACAGACTCTACGTTTGTCATTGAAGTCTGGCATTCCAAAGATGTCTTTCAGATTCGGTGAACGTGTTCTGCTGACGCCGCTGGCCGAGCGACTCCAGCTTCTTTTCACCTTGTCTCTTCTTGAGAGAATGTAGAGGATGCTTCCGACTTTTTTTTTTTAAAGGGAAGAATTAAAGAGCTACTTTTTGTGGGCTGGGTTTTTTTTGTTAGTTATTTTTCCCCCCACTGTGCTGAAATCCTAAGAACACCTCCTGCTTCCAGGTATTGTGTAACAAATCGGGCAACAAAGGGATTTGGAATAGTGCTTTATGCCAGTATCCTTTTAATTTGCTAAGTGGGTTGGCATAAGGTGCCGGATGTAACCAATCGCATCCTGCTTGGGTGGGAATTAATACAGCGTATGTGTTGGAGTTGGATACTGTGCAGGGCAGAAGAAAGAAGTAAGTACATAGGGCAGGCAAGGGCTGGGATGTGCCAGATTTTCAAGAACCAGGCTGCTGCTTAATTTTTGTACAGTAGTGCTTGTGTTTCTGTAGGAAGTGTTTGGATTCGAGGTGGTCGTAAAAATAACCTTGTAAATGAGACGTGACTGGGGGGAGGTATAAGTAGCGTTTGATATGAAGGGATTTTCAGTGAAGCATAGGTGCTTGCATCTGAAGAACTTGTAAAACATCCTGTGAAGTCTATGCCACTTGGAAGGATGGTAACTATGACAGCACAGTGCTTCGGCCGAGACAGTTTTCAATTAAATAACAATATTGAACCAACCAGGCGGGTAAATGAAAATGGATGTGTAAAGCATGTGCGTGCATAGCATCTGACAGCTTGAATATTCCTACTCTTATACCTAATGGGAATGTTCATACTCCTATACCTAATGGGTCTAGGTATAATGCCCAGGCTTCTGAACAGGCGTTAGACTCATCTCCGGCCTGAAGGACTGCTCGCCCGTAGTACTGCTGGTCACTTTATAACGTGGTTCCTGTGCTAGCATTCTTCATCTCGGTCATGTTTGTGACTCCTGTATTCAAGTTAAGTCCCTCAGGAACACGTTTTCCTGTTCTGAAGGGTGTCAGTCCTAACGTGAGGGGTGTGTGTTCTGGAAAGTCGAGTGAACGCATCTCAGACTGAATGGCCGGGCAGTTGGGCTCCCTTTGTTTCCGACTGCAGTAAAACCTCTAAAGGTCACAACTCCCTGACTAAGAAACGTTGTCTGGTGCCAGGTTTACACAATGCTAACCCAACTTGCCGGTTGAAATACAATTCCAACCTTTATATGTGCATATCATGTGTCCAAAGTGTACTTTGGATTGACCTGACGAGCGTAGCACTGTTACATGCTCCGAGGAAGCACGACAGCGATTCTGCTGTGTGCACAGGATTGACAGATTGCATGTAAACGAAGTTTGTTTCCCATGTGGAAAGCCATGGCGTTCGTCTTTTAAGGTGAATGAGTTACTTTTGCAGCTGTGACGTGTGATAGCAATCTTTCACATCAGCCAGGCTGCGTGCCATGGTGAATCGGGCAAGAAGAAAGGAGCAGGCTGGTAAACATGAGCCTTTCTCACCTGAACTTCTGTCAGGTTAATTGACCGAGAGGGAGAGCATGAAATGAGGTCAGTGCTGTGAAAAAGCACATGTCAGTCATGCTGGTACTCTGGTAGCACAGTGAGATCTCTGCGGTCCATCTCTGGTGAAGCTGGAACGATCTGACTATGGGTCTATTAACTTTTAGGTCTAAATGCAGGTTTCTCGGATCTTGTGGTCTGAAAGTCATCGGTGTGGCGGACAGTACCGTGAGAAGAGTATTGAAAACATTGTTCTTCAGGCTGCTGCTACTGTTAAAAGCAGTGTAAAGGTATTACGGGAAGAGCAGAGCTTAATTTTAAAAAGTTTTATTCCCTCTTCAAGTAAGAGGTTTAAAGTGAAAATAAGGTCGTCCGTTTGGGGCATCTGCAGCCTGTAATGAGTGGTCGGTTAGGGACGCTGAATGCCGGCACGGCCTCCGACCTTTGAAGTTGGACTCTGCTTTGCTTTCATGCATCAGTGAAGTTGTTTGCTAGAAACCGAACACAAATCTTGGATGGGCTGGAAATGGCCTTTTGCTCCATACTACAGCTCTCCTTACTCATTTACCACAGTAACAGGACCATGCTAGCCCAACACCTGGCAACCCCAAATCAGCAACAGGGTAAGGAACACCTTCTCGTTTTGTCACTCTTGGAGGATCCATAATGTTCAGGGATGCTGTTTAAGTATTACGTGTCTATAGTTTAAACGCTTGATGCTTCTACACAAGTCTCTCGCTCGTAAATTCTGAGACTTCCTGCGTAACTGGTTTTGGCATCACCGTGGGTCATAGCCCCACGAGCGTTGAGCCAGCGCTGCCACGGCGGGAAGCGCTCCTGTACCGACGTCGGTAGTTCCTGTGTGCGTGTTTGGGAGTGGGTCTGTGATCCTTTTGTGGAGTAAATTTTAAGTTGAAGCAATGTTGTTGTCTGGTATCATGTGTGAGTGCCAGTGACGCAGGGGGAGAGGCTACATCTCTCGGCATTTTTTGGGAGCAAGTAGGACAGTAGGGAAGGGTAACCATCATACAGGTTTTCCTGTTATTGCCAAAAGGGCAATTTGTTAACCCCACAAGTTGGGTAGCTGTTTAGCATATGTTGCGGTGCGACTCGTTGACTCTGTTAGCATTCGGGTTCTGATGAAGTGGGTAATACAAGCATAAGGTTTTATTTTGCAGTGCATCGGGTTTCAACTGTTGGTTGCCTTTCAGAACTCCGTGTAGATTACATCTCTGTGTAAGTTAGGTTCAAAACAGGTTGAATGGCCAGGCCCAGAGGATGGTAATCAGTGGTGTGAAGTCTGATTGGAGGCCAATAACTAGCGGTGTACCCCAGGGGTCAGTTATGGGTCCAGTCCTGTTTAACATCCTCATTAGTGAATCATAAAATGGTTAGGGTTGGAAGGGACCTTAAAGATCATCTAGTTCCAACCCCCTTGCCATGGGCAGGGACACCTTCCACTAGACCAGGTTGCTCCAAGCCTCATCCAGCCTGGCCTTGGACACTTCCAGGGATGAGGCATCCACAACATCTCTGGGCAACCTGTCCCAGTGCCTCACCACCCTCTCCGGGAAGAATTTCTTCCTGATATCTAATCTAAACCTCCCTGTTTTCAATTTGTACCCATTCCCCCTTGTCCTGTCACTACAGGCCCTTGTAAAAAGTCCTCTCCCAGCACCCTTGTAGCCCCTTCAGGTGCTGGAAGGCTGCAATGAGGTCTCCTCGGAGCCTTCTCTTCTCCAGGCTGAACAAGCCCAATTCTTGCAGCCTTTCATCATAGCAGAGCTGCTCCAGCCCTCTGAGCATCTTTGTGGCCTCCTCTGGACTCGCTCCAAGTGGTCAATGAGCTGGATGATGGGACAGTGCGTGCCCTCAGCAAGTTTGATGACAACAGCAAACTGGGAGGAGTGGCTGATATGCCAGAGGCTCATGCTGCCATCCAGAGGGACCTCCGCAGGCTGGAGAAATGGGCTGACAGGAACAAGGGCAAAGTCCTGCACCCGGGGAGGAACAACTCAGTGCGCCAGTATATGCCAGTCCTGCACCTGGGGAGGAACAACTCAGTGCACCAGTATATGCCAGGGGCCATGCAGCTGGAAAGCAGCTTGGCAGAAAAGGGACCTCGGAGCATCCTGGTGCACACCATGTTGAACGTGAACCGACAGTGTGTCCTCAGGGCAAAGGTGGTGGTTTCCTGGGCTGCATTAGGCAGAGCATTGCCGGCAGGCTGAGGGAGGTGATCCTTCTCCCTACGCCACACTGGTGATGCCCCACTGGAATACCTGTAGCCAGTTCTGGGCTCCCCAGTACAAGAGAAACATGAACATGCAGGAGAGAGTCCAGTGAAGTGCCACAGAGATGATTAAGGTAGTGAAACATCTCTCAGGAGAGGTGGAGGGAGCTGGAACTGTTCAATTTGGAGACGAGAAAGTTCAGGGGGTTCTTGTACACCTGACGGGGGGGTGCACAGAGGATGGAGTCAGGCTCTTTTCTGTGGTGCCCGCTGACAGGACCAGAGGCGATGGGCACAAACTGGAATACAGAAAGCTCCATCTGAACATTAAGAAACACTTTGTTAGTGTAAAGGGTGACCGTGCACTGGAGCAGGTTGTGCAGGGAGGCTGTGGAGTCTCCATTCTTGGAGACTCAAAAAGCCATCTGGACACAGTCTTGGGCGTTTGGCTCTAGGTGCTGTGCTTGAGCAGGGGAGGTTGGACCAGATGACCTCCTTGTTGTCCCTTCCAACCTCAACCATTCTGCGATTCTGTGACCCTGACCCACTTCAGAATCTAAGAAACTCTCAGAAGGGTGCATAGAACTAAAGAAGTCAAATATTTATAGTTCTATACTCACATCTTGCCTACAGGACCCTTGCTCTGTCATCACTGCGAGAGGCAGCGTTCGTTTAAATGCACGTAGGGGGGAGTTGAGGGCTTCTTGGCCATTTTTTTCATTAAGTCTGTGACCAGAAGTGGTGCACGGTCTCAAGAGCTGATGATTTGGATTACTAAGCATTGCCTTTATCTCAAGCAGTGGTGTCGGTCGAGGTCGTTGCTGTGGTTGGCAAGTTACAGACTCCCACCTGTAAGTTTTCTCAAGAGGCTTTACAGTCCTTGCTCACTTTGTCTGTGTGTTTTTTCTGGGCGGGGAGGGGAAGACCCCGTGTTTCTTAACTTGGAAAAATTCATGTGTTTGGGCTATCCCTTGCTAAGAGAGATCTTTTACTCAGAGTTTCACTTCAAAATGTTTTTGCCACGTCAGTATTAGGTGGCAATAGAGAGGTGATTACAGACAGCGATAGAAAAAGAAGGTGGAGGTAAGATATTTTAATTTTATAGAGTGATTTTGCGAATGAAGTAAAACTTGCAGGCTGATGGTATCAGTCTGTCCCTTCCCTTTACCCTTTCCTTTTAGACCTCTGCAAAGTAATAACTTGGAAATCTGGTTTTGGTTTCTGCTGGGTTGTGGGTGCTGAATTTCTACAGCAGTCGCCTTCGCTTTTTGTGGTGCTTCCAAAACCACGTTTTTACCCCTGGAAGCATCTACAGTAATTCTCCTAAGCTAATAACTACTTCGTAAAGTGGTGGAATTAATGAATCCAGGTTTCCTATGGATTTGCACCTAGTGGTTCCATTTTTCTGGTGTCCAACATACGTTGACCTTGCTTTTAAATTTCCCCTTTGAACGTGGTTGGTGAGAAAGCGTACCTGCTTTCCCTGGCCACCCGGGCTCAGCTGTCCTCAGTTTCTACCTCCCTGTTAAACCTAATTGAAACAGTTTGCAGCTTTCTCCCCGCCGGTGTCAGGGGATGTCAAACATCCAGCTCACAACGTGAGTCTGTTATTCCTGGAAGTGAAGCAATTGCCCAATGCGCCTACTTTATATGGAAAAGACTTTGAAGAGGAGAGGTGGGAAGGAGCCTTGAGGTTGTGAAGGAGCACGACCCCTCTTCTGCTCACTAAAGCCTTTCGTGAGGAGCCCGGAATGAACCGCACGCTGCGAAGCTGTGGGGGTTTGGGTTGGTTTTCTTGGGTTTTTGGGGGGCAGAGTGTGTGTGTGTCTGTTTTTTTCTAAAGCTGGTTACAGATGGTAACAGGGAAAGCACCACCTCTGGAATAATGTGCTGGCCTTTCCGTAAGGATGCGGGAGTGCACTGGGCAGGCGCTTTGGGAATGCTTTCAGACAGTTGCTGCTTTCCATGATTCTAAAAATTGAAGGGAAGTTTCATTAAATAATTCTTGGAAAGTCCATGTACTTGGAAATAACGTGTCTTAACAGTGGAGTTGGGGAGTAGGTTTCATCACCTTGTACGTGACAACTGAAACACCGTTTTGTTGTCCCTCTACCTCGGCCATTACTGCCTTTAGCCCCATTAAGATTCACAGGGGGGTCCTTTAATCGGGAAGGTCAGTGTTTGTAACCAAATCTGGGGATGGTTATCTTCTTCATGTTGTAAAGGAGCTTTGTAGTGAAGACCCATGCAATATTGCTTCCCGTATCACGAACCCTTGGCAAGTTTTTGGTTTGTGTGAGATTTCTCAACCCCCAAGCTTATCAAATATTCAAGAACTCGACTGTGTAATCCTTTGTACTTAGTGACTTAGGTCTGAAAAGATGAATTTAAAAACTTGATGCACGAACTCTCTGGATGCCTTGCACTTTTCAGTTCCAGGATATTTTGCACTGCTTGTTAGTTAGGGTCCTTAAGAGAGCAGCAGGTTGGTTTAGCCTGTCTGGCGTAGCTACACCTCCTCCAGACCTTATGCAGTTTTATGAACAGACTGTGTGAGGATCCTCTGTAATTGCAGAGCAAAGGAGAGCTCAGGTTGAAACAAAAAAATGAAGCAGAGGGTAGTATTCTGGCTATATCAATGTGGTCAAAATGAAAGTTTTTATGTTTTGATTTTAAATCGATGGTCAAGCCCTTTCATAAAGTACTGTTCTTTAAAAAAATACCTCATTTGGAGGCAAGGTCACATCAGAGAGCAGAATTAGACTGGGTTTTGCTGAACTGTAGCTTCTACATGTGTCCAGTTGGGTTTCGGTGTTTTAAATACAGCTTTCGTATGTGGATGGCCTCCTCAGTTATGAATAATACTCTTGGTCCCAGTATTCAGAGACCACAGCGACTTACATGTAACAGCTTTTTTCAGGAAAAAGGAACTGTCTGGTTTTTGAGCAACGTCCTGCCGGCAAGGTTTGGCTCACCGAGCGGTGCTCTTGCACCGGCGTGGGCGCGCGCGCTCAGCCACAGCCACGCTACAGGCAGTCTCTGTCGTCTGCTACAGGGAACCTACACGGAGAGATGATGGGAATTGTCTGCCATCCACTTCGTGTATCCACTTAGCCTTCAGCGTCACAACAGTCCTTCTGACTCCTTTGTCAAGCGTAGCATAACCAGGTACCTGTCTCCTGTTTGAAAAGAGTTTTGTGTTTTGAAGTGTAGTGGGGGCATTGAAAACCAGGGAGATGAGCACTGTCTTGCAACTTAGAGGGGTTCCTCGTACTTACTCACTTCATGAAATTGCTGTGTGGGAACTCGTGAATCTTAACAAAATATATAAAGAACACGGGGATCATAATGATTTCCCTGGTCGTTGCTTTCTGATTTCCTAAAGAAGAGTGATACCTTCTTCCTAAAGAAGATGATAAGAAGAGTCCCTTATTATATATAAAGAATACAGGGATCATAACAATTTCCCTGGTCGTTGCTTTCTGATTTCCTAAAGAAAAGAGTGATGTTTCCCTTATTTTGATCTCAGGTAGCTGAGGACACCCTTTAGGGTGACAACCCTGGTCTTTGTGATCCTCACTTGTACCCTAATTGTGTAACTGCAGCTCCTTACCTCCCAAATGCCTGCTGCTGTGCAACGGTTCACCCAAACCACAGGAGATGGCTGGTGTAGGCATCTTCCTTTACTAGCAGTGTGTGCCACTTGGGTCTGTAGCACCCAGATCCTCCACGCAGCGTGTGAGGGTGGCAGCAGCTCATGCCTGGGTGCCGCATGTCCAGAGATCCCTCTCATTAAATAGTTTTCAGAACATCAGCAGCAGGTAACAGACATGGCTCAGTAGATGTGCTCTCTCTCTCCATCCCTCCTCTAAGGTTTAAAAATAAATAAGGCTACACTCACCTAGGGAGACTTGAGGGGCAGCAATGCTAGAGCAAGAAGAATAAACGAGAGGTGGATGTTTAGGTGATTGATAGGGAATTTTATTTTGGTTTTTTTTTTCTCAAGTTTCTTAGCAGATGTGGTCAGGATTTCTCAGAATGACCCTACAACTATGCTGTCCTGAAACTGCATGTTAGTCAATGGTCACGAGGAATTATGTCTTTACTATTACGAAAATTATAAGTGAAAACAAAAATTAATGTGAATTTGAGGGAATATGACTTGAGTGATACTGACTCCTTCCTCCAACGTTGTTGTTAAAAAAAAAAAAAGTTTTCTTTCTAGTTTTCTTGCATGTTCTTGTATCACAGCCTTACTGAAACTTCATTGCTTGAA
>NW_010237144.1:2878-7685 GCF_000690775.1 Eurypyga helias | reverse complement strand
AAATTCTGATGTATTTGAGTTTGGGTAGTACAAACAAAAGAGGTAAAGAAAAAAAGAATAGAAAAGTATCATCTCTTGTTATTTGCAGACACCCTAAAAAAAGAAAAAGTGGATTGTGGAAGAAGTTTTAGCTTATTGGCATTGGCTTTCCTGACTTTGGCAGAAGCTCTGGGAACAGTCTGGTTGCCCTAGGAAACCGTCAGCTGGTTTGTGTGGGAAAAGTGTATTCCGTAAGAAGCCGAGGTAGATCTCTCCTGCCCGTTAATCCCTTGTACACCTTCCTGGGCAAAGGATGGTGCGGTCGTGACCAGCCTGACGCTCGGCTCAGCCGTCACGTAGGTGCTACGGAGCTGCTGTGGGTACCTGGGGGGTACCCAGTCCCTTCCCTGTGCTGTCAGCACCGACCTCACTCCTCCTCTGCCCCGTCTCAGGATTCCCTAAACATCTGGGACCTTTGTGTCTCCGAGAGGTTTCGTTTCGGTTGGTCAGTGGGCCCAGCTGCTGTTGTGTGTGGATGAAGAGATAGGGTGCAGTAGCAAGAAAGCCGTGGTTTCTTCAGGAACCAAATGGAAAGGCAGCAAAGGGGTTTTTGCTTTCACCAGGTCAAACGGTCCTTCTCAGTTTCCCAGCGGTCGTCCGTACGGGTCACTTTTACAGGCAAAAGCAGTTGGTTCACGTAGGTAACTATCACCAAGGTAAGCTTTCGAGTCGGAGTGCCCGCCATCACTTTGTTAGGTAACCGTGGAATTAGAATAGAAGCCTTTCAAGGAGGAATAAAGAAAAAAGGGCAGTAAATCCTGTCTTTTTATCTCAAGGGCACCTTGCTTGTGATTAAAAGCTTGGAGTGAGTCCCTGGTTGAAGCAAGCTTGTAAAACATGCATGGGAGACGAGAAGAGAGCACTCCAGCAGTCACTCGAACGAAGAGGGCACTGTTCTTCAGGGGAAAAAACCCAGCGTTTGAGTAGTTATTTTCTGTGCCTTGGAATTGATCTTAGCTGTAAATCACGGCTAACTACATGAGGTGCACAAAACCAGTCAGGACCTGAGATACCCACTGGACTAGTCTTAGGAGGTATAAACAAAAATAAGGTTGTTATTGAACTAAATGGATTTAAAGGAGAAGGCATCTGGTTTTAAGATGAAGAATGAGGAGGTAATTTATAAGAGAGTGAATGAAAGCTCTAAAGTTGCACTGCTGCTTCCCCCCACGGTCCCAGACTCTTAACTCTGTCGAGTTTTTCCCTGGTGTAGGCAGAGCGCGGTCAGTGAGAACGGAGAAAGCAAAGCCTGTCGAGAAGCATAAATAGGAAGTGATGTGCTCCCGTCGGTGGGCCGGGGAGGTCTGCGGGGACCGTGGTTCGGGTAGGCTGCGTGAAACGGCCGGCGGAGCGGTGGAATGCCGTCGCTCCCCTCGAGAGGATTGCGTCTGGTTCTGGGACGGTGTCGACACTGCTGCGTAGGTGGAGGGGTTGAGTTCGGTGCCTGAAAATTTCAGGCACTTGGAGTTGCCCGAGCTGGATCTGTTCGCAGGGTATCTGTCGCCTGTTTGCTTCACCTCGGTTTGACAGCACATCCCGTGTCTTGACAGGAATAAAGTGCCTCAGGAAGGGGCAGAGCGGTGAACAACATCAGCTCTACTGCTTCTCCTCCGTTAATCTTTACTCAAGGAGTGTGCTACGTTCCACTGACCTTTCGGAGTATAAAGCCCGGAGAGCAGCATCTGCGTTCTGTTGTGGCACAATAAAGATTAGTTCTGTTGACTTTACGCACACGCGTGCGCACAGAGCCTTTTCCGAGGCTTCTGCTTCAGGAGCTCTGTAGACGGGTGGCTTTCTGGTTCATAAGGATTTAATTTTTTCTTGGTTTTTTTGGTGGCCGTGCCAGCAACAGTAGGCTCGGTTTACATTAAGAACTGCTTGGTGTTTAAAGTTATATTAAAACCCATCCCCGCTTCCTTACAGTACAAACAAACAAAACGCCCTAAAGATACGAAGCCTGTTAGAAGAAGCCGATGAGCTTTCCAGGAGGAGCCAGGGAGAGGTGAAGTCACGAGGAGTCTGAGGGCCCATGGGAAGAGTTGCAATAACAGGTTGGTTGGGGAGAGAACGAGTCAAAGCATGAAACTAAATAGAAATCTCAGCCTTATCAAAAACCAGATTTGGTGGGGTTTTTTTTCCTGTTGTCATCTACAGTGTGCCTCATGTTACTTGCTCTCTAAAAGCCATTCCCTGGTAGATACATATTTGTCCATCGCTGACTTAATCTCATCTTTTGTTTGGTTTTTTCATAATGTTTTTGTTTGTCTAAACACTGATGTGCTCAAGATGAGGACAAGTTTAGTCATGGATCAGGGGGGGACCTGAAATTCTTCACAGAAAGGGTGGTGAGGCACTGGAACAGGTTGCCCAGAGAAGCTGTGGATGCCCCATCCCTGGAAGTGTCCAAGGCCAGGCTGGATGAGGCTTGGAGCAACCTGGTCTAGTGGAAGGTGTCCCTGCCCATGGCAGGGGGGTTGGAACTAGATGATCTTTAAGGTCCCTTCCAACCCAAACCATTCTGTGATTCTATGATTCTATAAGTTTAGGTGCAGTTCAGTAGGCCCTTACATATAACTTCATCACTTTATGTATCTGAGAACAGAGGGCATCAATTTTGGCCATTTTAAGCTGTAAGTTAATTCGATAACAAGTAAGTTTTGTAGTTTGCTTTCTTAATAGCACTCTAAATCTGTCTTTGATAAAATGTCCTCGTTGTAGCTTGTAATTTGCTTGCATTCACGCTTTATTTAGAACTGGGAATTGAATGCGTATTCAGTCAGGAAGAGCTGTACCTCCTCCCATTCAAAAAACAATCATACACTCATTTTCATAGGTTTTTCCTTCTTGCTTCCTTAAAGTAGTTGGGATTATAATTCTTTTTCAATTTAAAGTAATTGAGGAAATGCAAACCAGTTCATCATAGACAGCGGAGGCTCACATTGCACCCCGCTAGGTAACATTATTTTTAATGCTCACGTGACCAGCTGCCGCATATCAAGGCGACGACCTCTGCATACATTGTCGTATGGCCCTGTCCCTGGGGTCAAAGACAAAATGATGTAACAAATGTCGTGTGCTAAAAACCCAGAAGAGTGCAGTTGTTGTTAATTCCTTCCATAATTTTCTTCAGGCTGTCTTCTCCGAAACCATGCCAGAGATGACAGAGAATGAGACACCTACTAAGAAGCAACATCGGTGAGTTTTGGTGGGAAAACGACTGGTTTGTAGGTCTGTAGTCTGCGATTGTTCTGGTTTAGGCCCAGCTGGCAGCCGAGCACCACGCAGCCGCTCACTCACTCCTCCCTCGGTGGGATGGGGAGGAGGAACTATCAGGAAAGGCTCGTGGGTCGAGACAAGGACAGGGATGGATCACTCCCCCATTACCATCACAGGCAAACAGATGTGACTTTGGGAAGAAAAATCAATTTAATTAGTTTCCAGTCACATCAGAGCAGCATGTTGACCCAGTATGATTGGTAGGGGTATCCTTCAGTCCCCAGTTCCCACATCTGTCTAGCTGGCCATATGATTTATGACAAGAAAAGCCCACAGAGAACATGGATTTGTCTTACAGAAATCTTTTCAGTCTTCATGGATTTTGTGACTCTTTCATACCCCACTGACATAATGTTTTGGATTCTGTATTGGTAATAGGAATCAAAGGGCAGCTGGGTCTCTCCACCTCTGCTGGAGAGATGCTGCTCTGCTCTTCCCATGCTCTAGCCAAACACCCGGACTGAGAGGGCGCTGCTGGACAGAAATATTTTGAAAGATCTTTTTTTCATGGAATATTTCTGCTTCCAGAAACCATGTGCTTTGCTTTACTATACTTCCTGAAGGTATTTGGCTTACTCCATGTATACAGTAGATCTGATTTCTATATGTGGGGTACACATTTGGGATTTATTGACTTTCAGCAAAGCAATTTGAGGCATTGCCCAATGATTCTGATCTGGTTGCCACCCATCCAGAAATTCCAGGCGCACATCTGAAAACAAAGTCAACCCTCGCATGCCCAAATTATACCTAGGCAGAATTTTGAGGCAGTAAAAGAAGATCAGCCACAGAGGAATGGTAATTCTGGTTTCTCACACGAAGGAAGCATGTTTATACCAGAAGGTATGGTGTTGGAAGGTAGCACGTCTAGAAAAATCCGTTTACGTGGTAACATTTTCGTCTGTTTCATTGATCCGGTGAACGTCAAAGCCACGTTTCAAACAAATAATTAGCTAAGCTGTTGCTCTGAAATTAGTTGGGTTTTCTTTAATATTTGACCTTGCTGAACACTGGATAGTGTTCAGTAGTTGTCGCCCAACAGAAACCTAAAACACCAGCTCTGCTGTGTGAATACCTGTAACGATAATCAAATGGGGTGTTACGCTATGCCTTGTTTTGCTGAAAATTACTGATGTATGAACACAAATTAATTTTTGCTAGAGACTCTTTAATACTGATGTCTAAAACCAGACCTCTGTTACATTCTTGTTCACAGAGCAGAATATGATATTCAGTTATTTTAGCTGTAAGGGAAATAATAAAAGAAATATTTGTTTATATGCACTTCCAAATGGGGTGTTACGCTATGCCTTGTTTTGCTGAAAATTACTGATGTATGAACACAAATTAATTTTTGCTAGAGACTCTTTAATACTGATGTCTAAAACCAGACCTCTGTTACATTCTTGTTCACAGAGCAGAATATGATATTCAGTTATTTTAGCTGTAAGGGAAATAATAAAAGAAATATTTGTTTATATGCACTTCTTTT
>NW_010237144.1:0-2867 GCF_000690775.1 Eurypyga helias | reverse complement strand
CTTTCCCCCTTTATCTTCCACAGAAAGAAAAACCGGGAGACACATAATGCAGGTAGGAACGTCATGCATTATCGTTTGGCCTGGAAATAAGCACAGATGCTTCGCACTGGTAAAACACATTTTGCATGGAGAAGATTCCTCCGCAGGAGTTCTGCACTGGAACAGGTTGCCCAGAGATGTTGTGGATGCCCCATCCCTGCATGTCTTCAAGGCCAGGCTGGATGAGGCTTGGAGCAACCTGGTCTAGTGGAAGGTGTCCCTGCCCATGGCAGGGGGGTTGGAACTAGATGATCTTTAAGGTCCCTTCCAACCCACACCATCCTGTGATTCTGAGAGTTTATTACACCAAAAAACACACACACACCCACCCTACCAAACACCTTTCTGTGCCCTTGGATAGAATGTCTGTGCAGGAGGGCTTCTTGTTTGCTCTCTAGTTTGATCTTTTCCACGGTACAAGGTTACAGTAGCACGCCCAAGTAGGAAAGTGGGATCGTGCCCCTGGTCCCACTAGTAAACTAGGAAGTAAACAATTCCAGTTGGATCCAGTTCTAAAGGAATATAAATGCGCAGCCGTGCACACGCAATACCCACCTCTCTCAAAATAAAGAGGTAAACACTTAATCAAATTAGAGAGGGATATCCAACCCGAGGGCTTTAGAGCTTCCCTGGATTAAAGGTATTCCTATAGCCTGTCCCTGAGGCACCCACCTGGATGTTGGCATCCCAGAAATTCCGTGTGAATTCCGTCTTTGAGTCACATCCCTCGGGCAGCATGCAGCCTTTTCTTTCTGTCAGTGTCTGGCTCCAGTGGTATCTTCTGCAAGTGGCAGCTGAAGGATGGATTGGGAAAGGGTCCGACAGGTTTTGGCCTGGTTTATCCTGAGAAATTGATTCCAGTTCTTTTATTAAACAGCACTACTGTGTGACCTTCACAAACTCAACTGGAAGAACCACCACGTAGTTTCCATGTGAAGGCCGTGGAATAGAGTACTTGTTGGGCTGTGCCAAGGGTGTGGCCAGTTTCTTAAGGATTAAGAAGGATCAGGAAATAGTTTTATCAAGTTTACTTTTAAGTTTGCCGACCTCATTCTAACTCTTCAGTTCCTGTTTTACTTGCCGGTAGCTTTCCAAAGTCTCCATCTACTGGCCTGAACTCCGCAAGATGTGGGGGACCACAGCTTCTTCCAACCCTGTAGTTTGCTTAGTCGTTAATATCTGGAGAAGCTGAGTGGGGGATAGAAGATATTGTCAGAACAAAGGAAGAGCATCTCACGGCCACTCTGGTACCTGTATGCTTCAGTAAGACACATAAAAATTAAGACCCAGGGGTCGTGTGTGTTGATGTTTATACATCTGCTCTGATTTAGGTGGTAAATTTCTTGCAGAAGAGCCTTTGTCTTGCTGTGTTTAGTGTATTTAGGCCTGTCTTCCTCAACACCTCCAGCCTGTCCTGAAACACAAAATACCATTTACTAGGTTGAAAAAATGTAAATTGAAATGACAGACTACTGAAATAAGCATTTAAATCAGTGTATCTGTTGGGAAGGAGCACAATAAAATAGGCTCACCTGTCACTGCGTTTCCGTGTGCCACCAAAAGCTCGGCCATGTGGCGATGCATCCCAAAAACCCCGTGCCCACAGGTGGCTACAGTGCCTGACTCTTTAGGCCTTGTGCAGAGGTAGGTGGTGTCACTAGAGGACTGTAAATGAAGCATTTTCTGACCTTCTCCAAAACAGGTAATTCACTGGAAGTACTGTTCGTTAAGTTTTCTTTACTCCCAGTCATCATTAGACCTTGGGGAACAGTTAGACTTTTGAACATAAAAAAGGGCAACAGATAGGCCAACGGAAACCTCCAGCTTCAGCTGTATTCAGTGCTGACTGCTCCATCAGAGTGAATTTAAAATTAAGATTGACAGCTGGTAAAATCTAAATTGTTTCTCTTTTGGTGCTGAACTTTACATTAGGATTTTCCTTCCCAAATCTGCAATTGATTCTCTCTGTGATCTTAGTTCATGTGCTTTCTGTATCCATGAAGTTAATCTGTCTGCCTTGTGAAAAGAGGTTCATAAAACTCAGCTAGGAAGCATTATCAAAACCCAAATTTTGAGTTGCAGTAACTCCTCTTTTCCACAAAGGAGTCCAGAACATCCCCACCTCTAAAGATGTCGCTGCTCGTGTTACAGCTCTTAATTTTGCTGAGTATTAGTTCAACAGCTGAGGTTTACTTTGGAGGATTGTTTTTCCTCTCTCAAGTTACTAAGGGTTGCAGTATGTCATGAAATAATGTATTTATGAGCCCTTACATTGGTGCTAGTTGCGCTGCTGTTGTACTGACTTGCCCAACCAGATGACACAGCCCGTACTATTTTTGCTTAGTGGAGAGACATCGAAAGAAGAAGATTAATGCTGGGATAAACAGAATTGGAGAACTCATTCCCTGCTCGCCGGCACTTAAGCAGGTGAGTGTCCATTCAGAGCTGCGTACAAGTTTCCTGAGAAATGCTTGTTGTGTTTCCTTGTCTGTAGAAGTATGAATACTTATTTTGCTATTTGTCTTAGGAAGAAGGCAAAGCTGTCTGAATTAACATGCTTGAAAACCTTACTATTGATTAGTATTTTAAAAAATATTTGTAATAGGATTCCTTTTTGGAAGTGCAGGGCCACATGAGCCCAGAGGACAAGTTGAGTCTTTGCCTTTTGCAGTCCTCACCGCTGAAAAGGTTGAAGATCTTTTTTTACAGCATAAATGCAATGAGGAAAGCTTCTAAAAAAATTCTTAGCGATGGGTAAGCAAAAATACTGCAAGGGGTTGGCAGATAAACTGAAGTAGAAGGCTGTCGTGGTTTAACTTCAGCCAGCA
>NW_010237143.1:0-200 GCF_000690775.1 Eurypyga helias | reverse complement strand
AGGAAAACAAGCTCTGTATAAAAGACATATCATATTAAAATAATACAAGAACACACCCACTGATATCAAGGGTACGATATCAGCCCTTCCCCAAGAAACTTATTTATAAGTGGTAGCGGTTATAATCATCCAACAAGCCCCTTACCATCACTCCCCCCTCCCTCCGCTAATGAAAGAAAGAAAGAAAGAAAGAAAACATG
>NW_010237142.1:0-3764 GCF_000690775.1 Eurypyga helias | reverse complement strand
AGGGGGAGGAGAACTTCCCTCAACCCACTGGCCACACTCTTCCTAACGCCTTCCCATTTTCCTTCCAGAAAATCTCCAAGCCCCTCCAGAATCACACACAGAAGGGCACTGAGCCTTATCTTTGAGCGTTGGAACCTTGGGTAGTTATTAATATATTCAAATTATTCCCAAGGATTCCTGACACGCGTCAGGTTTTGTGGGCAAACACCCTGACTGGCAGTTTCCGCTGGCGATTACCGACCTGTCGATATTGCTGCTGCCCCGGCAGCAAAGCATCTCCGTTATGCATCCCGAGGGTCCGCACATGGGTTTGACCAGGGACGCAGGCACAGCAGATGACATGGAAGCTGTTCTTGATTAATTTTAGAGATGAGCGTTCATCATTCCAGAAAAGGAGTCTATTCCTGTTTTCCTTCAGAAACCAGACCACTTTCAGGTGTAAGGAAACCCTAATGATACAACGATGCCTGCAAAGACATTTCCTGGTAGTTATAGCTTAGTCCAGAAGCCTTGGATGACAGCCAGATGTATTTTTAAAGTCATTTAAAGTGCTTAAAAAAAAAAAAAAAAGAGGATGAAGTCCCTCTCGTCACACTGTGCAGTTGCTTCGTGGCTGTGTCAGACGTTCCTCTGATGCACCGTCCACTACAATCAACGGCTGTTGACACCAGGGCTGGAAGAATACCAGATGCAGGAGCAAAGCAATCCAAACCAGCAGAAGCCGTCCCATTAGAACCAGCAGAAAACAACAGAAACTGAACAGAAACCCCATAAATTCTACACTAAATTTGAAACCATACAGATTCTGGTCTGCTCAGTGTAATCTCTGGTGTGAATGTAAAGA
The DNA here is from genome assembly GCF_000690775.1 of Eurypyga helias. NCBI lineage: Eukaryota > Metazoa > Chordata > Aves > Eurypygiformes > Eurypygidae > Eurypyga > Eurypyga helias. The sequence continues at coordinate 2,920 of NW_010237142.1, read as the reverse complement.
GAGATCACTCGACCAATACAAAACCACGGGGATTATCCCACCGTGAAAACTGCCCTCTACCACTGCCAGCTAGTTTAATGCTGCCTCCTGGGTGCTTTAACCTGAGCCAAAAACTAAGTGTTCACACCAGAAAAAGGATGAGGTGCAACAGCATGACGGGAAAAACTCTGTTACACAGACAGGGCCTAGACTGTTTTATCCTTTAGACCGTGACAGTGTGAACTAAGAGACGAGCATCTCGTTTATCTGCTGGCATATTAAACCATGCAGTTTACTAACTCATCCCACACGATGCCCAACTCATCTGAAACCCTGTTCAGATTACCAATAAATAAAAACTTCTGGGTCTAACTTCATGGTTCAAATTATTTTTTCAAAGGATGCAAAATATGGATTATCTGAATAAAAACTCACGGAGAAGGGCTGAGAGACAGAATGTTTTGATGGAGACCTGCTCTGCACTCTACCACACACACAGCTCACTCCTGCCCTGTCTGCTTCTACCCCTCCTAAGAAAGGGGCTGCTGCACAAAAGGGAGCTTGAGGGACACAGGTTTTAAATGAAAAGAGGGGAGATTTAGGTTGGATATCAGGAAGGAATTCTTTCCGCAGAGGGTGGGAGCACTGGGACAGGTTGCCCAGAGAAGCTGGGGATGCCCCATCCCTGGGAGTGTCCAAGGCCAGGCTGGACGAGGCTTGGAGCACCCTGGGCTATGGAAGGTGTCCCTGCCCATGGATGGGATGGGACTGGGTGGGCTTTAAGGTCCCTTCCCACCCAAACCATTCCGTGATTTGATGGTTCTACTCGTCTGAAACAGGGTAGGAACAGCTAACAGCCTTGCCAGCACCAACACCACTAAATAGAAAGTTCTCAGGTTCAAGTTTTACAGCCAGACCTTCCTCCTGCTTGGGCATTTCAGCACTCACTCGATGAGCAAGCTTCTCTTCCATAAGCCAACACACACAGCCCCAGAAGTCACTGTGAAAAAGGGTGGGTGGCCTTTCTTACAAAACTTCCTTCTTCATCAAATAAAGAGTTCGGTATTTGCTAATAAACCCGGTTGTCAGAACTCAGGCTTCATATTTTTATATTAAGGGCAAGTCACTATGGGTAGAATATCCTAAGGGAAGAGTTCACCCATATTCTGTAACAGCATCCACATAAAAATGACAGTTTATAACTAAAATGCAAGAATCAGAGTATCACCAGTGGCGAACAGGGAGGCCAACTCGCATGCAGCCTGCTCAGTGCACTCCAGCACCACCTTTCCTAACCAAAGGGCTTGGGAAGAAGGAAATCCCACCCCAGCCAGCTGCACGGCACAGCTGCACAGAGCAACCAGCTTTATTCGACGGATGCCCTGAGCTCAAGCCGCAGCTCTGCCTTCAACAGGGATATAAGCAAGGGCTTAGAAAGCACACAGGAGGAAACCCAGAAGACTAACAGCCACACGTGCTTTTTCAGAACCCATTTCATAAGTGACCGACGTCAGGAATCGGTGTATTGGACACGCCGGCCTCTCCAGCTCGAGGTACCAACCCTGTACTCACTTCAGGCTGGTCGGGTCGTGGACCGTCTTCTCTTCCCAGCGATGACGCAGAAGAAAGGCTGCATCGCATGACCCACCTACTGTCCTCTAGAGAACTGGCCTTGAGTTGCTGACAGGATCTTACATTCAGATGACAGAGGAACAAACCAGGTGCTATTGGAAGTCACAGTGATTACGTAAAAAAAGGGGGTGATAAGCTTGCATCAGCTCATGTCTTCAAAAAGAGCCAGCCAGCCTGCCTCAAGCTTCTCCTCATCCTCTGCTCACCTCAACATCAGGGGGTTGATACCTAAACCTAGAAAAGCATGTGCAGAGGTCTAGGCTAGTGTCCAGAGGGACGCGGCTCTCCAGGGCATGGACGGGGTATTTACAAAGGAACCAAACAGCCTGCAGCTAGTGACAGACCCAAAAGCCCAAGAGCGGGGCACCGATGAGGCCTCGTGGCCAGCAAACACTCTATTGTGGAAGAGGGGTTATAACAGCGTTTTCCCCCAAAGCCATGCATTGTACTTGGTGTAAAGTAAGTAGAAAGGAAGAGACAAGACAACTTTGGGCTCAGTTGGCTCAGGGGACATCAGATGTTCCTGCATTTTTAAACTGTTATTTTATTATGCTTTGGTTTTTTTACACTCATTTAGGAGACTTTACTTGAGAGGGCCGATTCCATGTATCCACCCTCAAGAATCATCCCCCTGGCTCATTTCCTGATTTGTTTCAGAAGAATGGAATCACTCCTGTTTTTTTCTTTCCCAACCCACTTTCTGTTTGATCCCTGCACCGGAGTCGGTACCAATTCCTCACCGACAACCCTACTCCACGCAGGAACTGGGTGCATAGGACTTCCACATCTGGCACTGCGCGGCCCAGTCTCGAGCCCAGTATAAAAAGAAAAAACAATAAAGGGGGAAAAAAATATGGCCCATCATTCAAGCTGCTCACCCTCCTCATGGTTTTAACTTCAATGAAATGCTGCTCCATGCTTTTTCCAGAAAACGCGCAACACCTCCTCCCTTTCCTCCCCTCTTTTTGTGAGGCTGACAAGCATCTGGAGTTTAATATGCCCTTAATGGATTCAAGCCTCCGCTGTAAGTCAGTGGTACGCTCTGCATCAAACAACCGCCGTCACACTGCCACTTTTGTTCTTGGAGGCGACGGCGGAGAGTTAATCGACGGGGCTCCTGTGATCCAGGCGTGTTAATTCCCCGGCAGCAGCTCCGCGGGCTGCGGGGCGGCTGCTGCAGCCATCGCTCACTGCCGGCTAAGCCCCCTCTTGCAGCTCTCCAGTGGTCTTCAGCCACGAAGATCAACACCTCTGCCTGGAAACGGGCCGCTCAGCCAGGCTTTAGCCATTTATCATAGAATCATAGAAT
>NW_010237141.1:0-229 GCF_000690775.1 Eurypyga helias | reverse complement strand
CTCACCGCCTCTTTTGTCTCTTTGCGCAGAAGCCGGGGCTGATCCGCAGGACGCCTGCCCTCCTCCTCTCCCTGAAAACGTGTCCACCAGCGTTCTCCCTCGGCAGAAAACGATACGATTCCAAGTCACGGAGCAGTGACGCGACACATCGCGCTCGCCCGTCGAAACCTGTACTTGAAGCTGCAGCCCAAGGCCAGAGCTCGCGGGCGTGGGCTGGGCCGGGTGAGCT
>NW_010237140.1:12996-26323 GCF_000690775.1 Eurypyga helias | reverse complement strand
TAGGTATGTATATATATATATATATAATTTGCTATTCCTCTTTTAAAAATTTTTTTGTCTCTCTCCATGAACATTGCAGCCAGGATGTCTATGTCTTGCTGACAAATCCAGCATGAGGGCTCCTTCTCCGCTGTTCTCCAGGTCTGAATACAGATGCCAACCTCCATGAACATGTTGGTCAAGATTCCTGTACAAGGCAGATGGAAATGACCTGTCATGGGGTGCTGACTTCTTTGGATATAAAAGGGGTTTTCTTTATATGAGGGCACTGGACAGTAAATCTGCAAACACTTGTGGCCACAGTTTGCACTTAATTACCAGCACCTCTGGTAATTAGCAGGAACTCTTAATTCAGTGGGCTGGTGGTTGTGTATGGGGAAGATAATGGTGAGTCACTGCTCCCTTACTTTAAGCCATTCAGTTACAATTGTGTGGCTCCCTAAGTGATGCAGAAGTGTCTGGGCTTGCTAGCTTCTACTGTGTGACAGGAGATAAGACTAGGCAGATGTGAGAGCCTCTTCTGATCTTCCAAGCTGCAATAGAGATGGTCACCTTCCCAAGCTTAAAATCTGCCAATCAAAATCTTCATATGATAAAGAAACACAAAATCACATTTCCAAAGAGGCCTCTCAAAATGCACCTGCAGCCTGGCTGGTGACAGAGCTCCTCACACATTTTTCAGCAGTGAAGCTGCCTTCAGAAGCTTCCCCCCTCCTTTCCACCATGCTGCTCTGCCCCTCAGCTCCTCTGATACAGGTCTATTGCACTGTGCCACCAGCGAAGAGCTGCAGCAATCTGGCTGATGGGCCAGCAATGGGCTCAGAGCTGGGGGCTAAGAGCTGGGCAGGAAGAAAAATGTCTGGAGCTGTGACTACTTTGGGGCATCTGCAGGAGGTGCAAACCTTGTGTGCTGCTGCCTGCACCTGCGTATGTATAAAAAGACAACCTGAGGATCTGAATGAGTCTAAAGAAACCTCTTCCTTTTTGCAAACACTGGTATGATACTTTGGACTGGCTTTGCAGAGCCTGTAGCCAAGTTGCTTGGCCCATCCACAAAACTGGTATCACCTCTTTCTCTCCCTGCCCCAGGAGGAGGAGCAGGTTCTTTCTTCTGTATGTCATCTGTCATCTGCAAATGACTCTGACTCCTCTGCTGAGCAGGACAGCAAGGTGACGTCTGAAGAACTGCTTTTGGTGGCATGGCACTGGATCAGAGACACTTGCCCAGTTACATCCACCCCTTACACAGCAGGCATAAATCATACCTGGTAATTTCACCTACCTGAGGTTTCTTGTCCCTTTCCTCTGGAGAAGGTTCTGTTTCTCTGTACACCACAGCTTTGGTTACCAGCATGTCAGGATGCTGTAGTTTTGCCTCTTTGATTGCTAAAGCCAGTGCCTAGAAACCAGAAGGATGAAAGCATTTATTGCCACTTCCCTGAAATCTGGTACCTTGCTCTCAGGCAGACAAAACCAGCGGACAGAAAGCAGCTGGAGCTGAGTGGGATTCCAGGAGGACACAGACGCAGGGGTAAAAAGCTGAACCCACAGTAGCCTGGCAGAAGAGGGAGGAGCCCACCACTGACTGGGGATTTGTACACCATTGAGATGACTCATGCACTGCCTTTATCTTACTGTTTTTTTTTCTGTAGAGATGCACAATGTCCCAGGCTGCCTGCTGAAAGCCAAGCAAAGGACCAGCAGCAATCCTCTCTGCAGCAAAACCCTAGAAAAATCTACAATAATAATCTAACTAAATTTATTATTATAATTCTAAAAAACCCTAGAAATTATTTTAGAGCCTTTTAAATATTTTAGCTCTTTAATTTTGCTTCCTAAGCAACAAATCCCAAAGGGTTAGGCATGGGAAAATGACCCTGTGACCCTAGAGATTTGTGTCAATGTCTTTATTTCGTCATAGAAGTCTGTCACTTTTTGTCCCCGTATCATGGAGGCAGATGCAAAACACCATCACTTGGAGTAAGCCAGCCTGTAGTGAGACTATGCTGGAAAGAGAGGACGAACCTGGGTCACTTTGGAGTATTTCAGCAGAGGAAAGGGAACTGGAAACATGTTTCAAGAAAATAAAAAGGTGATTCCATCACTGCGCCCTGTGCTGGGATGGAACCTTCACTACCACTTCACTGCTGCAGCAGGCACTGAAGGGAGCTGGGCTGGGGCTTCACGTGGGTGCCACTGCACCCCGTGGAGACCTGCACTGCTGGACAGAGCTGGTAGGTTTGGGGCCTCTGTTTTTGGAGAGAAAGAGTGAACAGGTATGAGCCAGAATCAGAAGCATGCGGTGCTGCAGCCAGAGCCGGGCAAAGCCAGGGTGTCCTGCTCCTACCTGGTCCTGGTCCACGTCTTCGTCTCCTGTGATAATTATGCGCTTCTCTATCCGGGTCTCAGAAAACCCTCCTTTCACAGTCTGCACAAGAAGAAGGAAAGCTCTCACCCACAGCTGTCTGACAAGCTAGCTCCTGCCAGATGTAGCTCTGCCCATGGGAGGAGGGACACCACCAGCATCACCTTAGGAATTCCCCCATAATTCAGCATATTTCCCACTACCCTTGACTGGTTGCATGGTTAGAGCCACCAAGACACAGCTGGCCACAGGTGGGGAGGAAAGGAAAAGGGCTGGGTGGCAGGTACCGAGCACCCTTCCTTCCTGCTTAGGTCCCTCACTCAGCTCCTACTTTTTGTGCACTTAACTTGGGAATGAATGAAATGGCCATGGGTGAGGTCCTCTGACGCAGCTTCAATCTCCTTTGTTTCCTACCATCGCTGCCGTTGCCTACGCAACTCCAACTCTAATAAAGCAAATACACCCCACGCTAACACGATTCCCAGAGCTGACACAAGGTGACATGCTCCAGCGCTGGTGCTGTGGGCTTCTTGGGCCCGGGGCACCGAGGGTGTGACTCTAGATACATCTGGGAACACTCACCCCAGTTGCATGGACAGGGACTCACATGCACACCGCTGGCAGCCTAATTTGATGTTCCTTCAGGAGGTCAGTGACACTGTGCGCTGCTCTTCCTTCTCACCCGATGACTCCCTGCCCTCCCAGTCTAGCAGTGAGCAGAGGGGGGCACAGCATGTGTTAACAGCCCCCATGGGTGGTACACAAGTGATGAACACCCAATGCCTGTCTGTCCTTGCCTGCCGTCCCCCCAGTCATGCCCAGCTGGATGGGACAGACAGCACAGCAGGGCTCAACCAGGCATGGGGTGCTCAGAGCGAGCCAGAATGCTGTGCTGGCTCACCATCCTCCATGGCACAGCATACATTTTTTTGGTTTGTTAGGAGGACATGGTCATTTCCTGCTGTACCAACCACAATATAAATCCACCCACTCTCAAATTCCAGTGGCTTGCATCAGGGACTCCCCTGCTGCCCCCCTTTAGAGCTGCTCTTACCTTGGTAACATGGGTAGTGGTAGAAGTGGAGAGGGTTTCTGCAGTGGCACTGAATATGCTGGCAAGCACTTCCTTCCCAGTGGAGCCGCTGGTGATCTGCAGGACAGAGAGTAGCAGCATCAGAGGGACTGCTGCAGGGGAACCCCCAGTCCTGGGTCCCAAAGAGCTGGGACCTTCCCTCTGGGATGCACTATTAAGCCAAGCATGAGAGGGGAGAGTGGCAAGGGAAAAAAAAGACACTGCTTTCCACTGGACTGAGGTTTTTTTGGGGGGACAGGGAGAGGTTTCCACATCTACCCAAAGCCCAGAGCAGCAGGAAAGGGACTCTGCAGAGGGCACATGGTTTCATGGCTGTATTTTGCTCTTCCCGACCCATCCTCAGGGCCACCCTAAGTGCAGAGCTCTCAGACTACCTCTGGCTTTGTCCATCCCGCTTTGTGTGGCAAGGGCTGGGAAGGCTGTGCTGGTGCCCCAGCCTCACAGTACTTGGTAAGTTCTCCCTGCTGCACAAGTGATGAAGCTGGGGCAGCACGTGGCGTTTGGCCAGGCTTGACTCCCTCGAAAAAAGGCAGTCAAGTAAGAAAACACTTTACACAGTAAGGTCTGCTGCTGGGTTGCTGATGGCCATCACCTCCACTGGGAGTCAGGAGATATGCTTGTGGCCCTGAGGGGCAAAGCAAGACACACAGGGCTAAAGATATCTCAGGCCACTATGAGACTTCACCAGGGACTGAGCTATTTTTAGCAATTATCCTCCCTTAGTGGATGCTCAAGGTGTGGATCTGGCACAGGAGAAAGGCCACAGGGTCCCCTGCCATCTCAATCCTCAACCTTCTGAGCATCCTTCTGCTCTTCTCAGTACCAACACACCAAGGGTGCTGGTGCTGGGACCATGGGAAGGGGCCCTGTGGGATCAACCCCAGCTTGCCCCCAGCTTTACAGGGCTGCCTCCCTCCCTCACCACCACCTGGCCTAACTGGTGGCACCACATCCCCCCTCACCGGTGAGAGGGAGCGAAGGTCTGTTGCAGGAACGGCCCCTTTCCCAGCCTTGGTGCTGTGATCCTGAAAGAAGAGCAGATGGGTGCATTGGTTCAGGTGCAACACAGGGACAAACATAGCAGGTCACCCTCCACAGACATCCTCAGTAGGGCAGGGTCCCCCCCCAGCACAGCTGGCCCCAGTTGCCCTCACCAGAGCAACTGGGACTGCAGGGGACAGCGACTGCCCCACCTCTCAAGGGGCCAGCCCCACTTACTGAGGTCGCCAGTGCAGTCTCTGCGGTGCCAGCATGAGCAGTGGCCGTGGTGTCCCTGCTGCCCAGGGTGCCTCCTTCCACCTGTCAAGGCAAAGGAAACCTGGTAAGCCTGGAGGTGCCAGGGGGGTGATACTCGCAGGGACAGTGCGGCCACCCTTGTTGCCAGAGGAAGCCCACAAGGGCCATAAGACCATGGACATGTGCATGTATGGTGGCCAGCACTCTCTGGAAACATTTCCATGTGCCAGCACTGCCCAGCAGCATGGCAGACAGGGCCAGGGACGGACACGGAATATTTGTGTGGGCTTTGGTTGATGTTCTGGGGACTCCAGCAAGACAAGGGTGAGCACAGGCCTCTAACTGCCCCACTCAGCCACCTGCTCTCCAAGTGAGCCTGCCTGGGGTCAGGTTTTGCTGGATTGAAGCTTGGCAGAGCCTTCAGGGAGCAGGGCCACAGGAGGACGGAGACACGTTGTCACCTGGGCTGTGTCTGTGCTGCCGACCTGGTGGGGAGTGGAGCCATCTGCTTCAGGCTTCTTCATGCCCAGCCCAAGGCCAATGGTCACAGCATCTGTTTTCAGGGCTGAGGACTGCAGAAGAAACACAGCCATCAGGTACTGGGGCACGATGCCAACAGCCCTGAGTGCTCCTTGTGCACCAGCCCCCATGAGCAGAACATCCCTGCCCCACTCCTCTGCAAGTGCCACACGTGTGACATCCTGCAAGCGTCATGCCAAGCCCTACCTGGGCAAAGAGCAGAGGCCAGCCTGCTGCACAAGGCCGACAGCCACCATACGAAGTGCCCTGTGTGACTGACATACCCCAAAACAGACCTGATGCTCTGTCCCTGGGGTTTTCAGGGATTTTTTGTATTCATTTTTAGACACCATGGGTTAGGTCAAACTGCTCTTCAAAAGGTGGGTGAGACCCACCAAATCCATTTCACTCGCACCCTGCATCAGCTTTATGCTCTGCACCAGCTCCTGGCAGCTGTGGTTACACCCAGGGTGTCAGAAGCTCAGGGGAATGGAGACAGGTTTCCAGCACTCCCCCACTACAGGACACTGGAGCTGACACAGGCTCCTGCACAGGGGATGTTTTAGCCAGTACTCAGCATTCCTGAGCCAATGGCCTCCCCTGTCCAGCGCCAGCCATGGGGTACCGCAGAGCTAATCACCCATGCCCACAGCCCCACTGTCACCCTGGAGCCCACGGTGTTGGATGCTCCGCACAAGGGTTTCCAGGCTGGTTTGGCAGAAGTTCCCTCTCATTCTACAGTTTTTCCCTGACTCCAGGTCTGGACTCACCCTGGCAGCTCCAGGACGCCTTGGGTACTTACCTGCCAGGGCTGGAGGGCTGCTCCGGCACTGACCAGGCAGGAGATGGCCTCGGCCCAGTGCAGAAGCAAGGCTGTGTTTTATCCCAGCTAGGGCTGTCTCTACTGTCCTCTCGCTGTGGTGTACACTCAGCTCCCACATGCATACTGCATGCATTTTTCTTAGCCCCATTACAGTCACTCCTGACATAGGAGTCACCCTCCATGAGCTTTGGAGAGGCTCCCGCAAGCTACTGTGTAAATCCCTCCCAGCCCCAGCATGATCACAGAGGTTAGTTGGCAGCACATTTCTCTTCACTACACAAACTCGTCACTGACTTCATGCAACACACAAGGACAGAGCCGTGGGTTAGTGACATGTGCCCTTCCCAGCTGCTGACATGCCGTAGTGATGTGAGGGACAGGGTAGGCAGCCAAACGCAGGGAACTAAGAGATAATGATGACTTCTGGTTAGCAGATGCACAAAACACACAAGAGAGCCATGCACAGACGACAATGTGCACTGGAGGAGAACAGCTACACTGGACAGGAACCTGGGGATGTTTGAAAGCCAGCATGCTCTTCCACACCAATGTGGGACACTTGTGAGACAATACCAGGCACCAGGACAAAGAACACAGAGGCGCGATGGCACTGAGAAAGTCTTGATGGAAAGGCATCCCTGTGTACCTCTAGCTGGGAGACATCTGGGCTGAGCTGAGAGACCTTCTCACCGCCTTTGACACCCTCTTCCAGTCCAGTAGCTACTTTGTCAACGTGCTGGAAGGAAACCAGGCCTACGTCTTCCATTTCACTCTTGTCCTTGTCCAGCTCAGGCAAGCTCCGGGAGATGTCCTCAAAGGCTGTGCCGTGGAAGTCACCGATCACCGTGAAGTCCACCTCTGCTTCAAGGCTGGAGGTTGAACTGACTGTGATGCTGGAGCACTTGCGCTCAATGGCCAGGTGGTTGTCCTTCAGAAAGACCGAGTCCTTCTCCTGGTCCTGCTCCTCATCGCCAGTGTCACTCTCGGGAGCCCTGTGCCGAGGTGGTTTAGCTTTCTCCTCGGTGCCCTCCCTCAAGCCCGCTCTCTGAATGAGACAGAATGGCGGAGAGAGAAGGAGACAGTGAGCACCGCATGGTGTGGCAGTGCTGGCAGTGCCGACAGTAGAGAGGGGAGGAGAAGGAGAAAGAAGGCTGCAGCAAACACCACAGAGTAGAGTCAAACACAACTCAAGCATGGAGACTGAAACCTTTCTGACAGCAGCCACTTTGCAGGGGTGGGGTGGGGAGAGAAGGGTTATTCAATCTGATTGTGCCAAAAGTCTATTGGCAATTAATCTTCTCAAAAAAGGGTCAGTCACACAGAAAAGCTCAGCCAGCTTGGAGGCACACCAGTGCACCGGGTGGAAGCAGATGTATGCAAAACAAGAGGTCTGTTAAGAGACATTCAGAAACAGCTCAGACACCAGTGCTATCATATGTCAGTAAGGTTGGGCACTCAAAAAAACCCTAAACAAACAAAGGGAAAGAAAAAGAGAAGAGTTGGAAAGAAAAGGGCCCCATCAGCCACGCACAGTGAAGGAGAAGCGAAGGAGTGTGCCAATTCCACTGAGCATCTGCATGGGCCCTGTGGAGCATCACCCCAAGGGAGGGAGGACCACCGCCTATGGGGCCATCACCCCCCTGCCCTTGCTGGCAGGGAGTGAATCTCCCACCAACACACGCTCCCTCTCCAGAGGCCTCACACAGCCAGGGATGAGTCTTAGGGTTTAGAGTTTGGTCAGTGTAATTGACAGCACAATCAGAGCCAAGGGACGAACTCCCTCCGTTAGCTCTTCTCCAGACATGGACATACCTCTCAACTCCACCACCAGCGGGTACATTTCCCCTCACCATGCTTTGCCATCAAGCCATGGGAAATCTAGACCCATTGGCGGACTTTGCATCTCACTCAAGGCTCCCTTAGGAACAGCTCTAAGCCCACTGATGCCAGAGGAAACCCACCTCCTGGACTCTGGTCCAAGTGTTTGGAGCCAGAGCCATGCCCACAAAGGGCCAGGCTGTGCTGGCACAACCTTCCCGTGGCACTGATGGGAGGTTGAGAGGTATGAGAAACAGGGTGTCAAACAAACTCAAGAGGAACACGCCTGCATACATGTTTGTGTGTGTGTGTGTATATATAAATATATACATAACAGCTCTGCAATGGGGAGAGGAGCTGGAAGCACACAGCCCTCAGCTGGTTAAGGTGAGCTTTCAAACTACGGTAAGAAGCAGTTAGTAAAACAGCACTGAGACCTGGAAGACCACTGGAACAGCAGTCTTTAAATTCTCTTCTTTCAATCTGGATTTTACTGATGCGTCAGATAAATCCTTTTCTTCCCCACTTGGTTCCTGAGATTTGCTCTGGATTAGAGAAAATGGTTAGTTGTAAGGAAATGAACTCTACAGGAGCTGATCTAGCACTTACAAGAGCAAAGAAAGCTATTTCATCCATTTTCAGCCACCAGCTTGCTGAAGACAGGGAAGGGTGGATGAGGCCGGCGAGCTAAGCAAGAAGGGATATCAACGGAAGAAATGCAAGGGTGAAGCTGGAAGCGTGGGCACGCTGCTGCTAGGCATGTGTGCATATCTGTGACAGAGTCGCAGCTCCTTCAGCCACCCCCCATCTCCCTCTTCCTTGCTCCTGGCCATGAAGCTTGGGTGCCCGCTCTCAGGTTTAGCAAGAGGGAGGCTCTCCAGGGAGCCAAAATGTCGTGGAGGGAGGGTGTGGGGTGTGTTCACAAAACAAAAGCTGATGAACCAACTGGCCAGCAGGTCTGCATTCAGCAAATAAGCCTGACCACATACACATACATAAAAGGACAGAGATGCAAAGCAACTGCTGTCAGTCAATGGATGTGTGAGGAGCCACTGAACATGATAATAAAGAGCCACACAACATGCGCATGAACTTTCCGTCCGGACAGTTCATTGGAAGAGTTACCACGGCTTCTGCCAGTGTGAGTTCGCAGCCAGAGTCAGGGGAGGCCAGGTCAGCACTGTCTTCTCCTTCATGCTCCATGTCAACAGAAACATCTTCCTTCAGAGAGAGAAGCTGGGATGTGTCTCCTGCCCCAGCCCCTTGCCCGAGGGCCAAGGAGCCCACACTGGATGCAGGTCCCACCAGGGTGACCGGCACCGCCGGCAGTGAGGTGAGGTCTGTGTTCAAAAGCATGTCCTGTGCCAGGCCCATCATCCCCTTTGCTTTTGCTGCTGTCACAGCTTCAGGCACATGCCTGGGCTGTCCCTCGTGGGCTGCCCTTCGTTCTGCTTCGCTTTGCTCAAACATCTTAATCTTAGAGGCCACTGAGATTTTGCTGTAGCTGTTGCTGTGCTGCCAGCTACTTGGAGTTCCATTGCCATGCTCCTGGGACACAGCTGCTGTCCTCCCAGACACACACATCAGCGACCCAGACTCTACTGTTTGATGTGTCCCACTGCTCACTTCCAGCTCTTCCCTACCTTCACAGATCAAGGCAGAGAGATGGTACATCTTGCTTCCTTGACACAGTCCTGCTACAGAGGAGTAGGAGTTTGGGACATCAGCAGCTCCTTTGGGAGGAGACTGATCCTGTGCTGGCTGCCCTGGAACAAGGTCACCTGCTGAAGGGCTCCTGCCTTGAAGATCTTGTCCCACATTATACTCCAGTTCCCAGGGTGACTCTTGTGCTTTGGGATCTGCAGTGTGGAACAGCTCTCCAGTCACAGGACTCTCTTGGGGCAGGTCTCTTATTATGGCCTCAGTCTGTTGTTCTAGTTCTTCTGCCTTGGGAGTGAGCTCTTCCATGCAAGGGCTTTTGTCCTGGGACAATTCCTCCATCCCATACCATTCATCTCCAGCCAGCTTCCCTGATGTGGGTCTTATGTGCTCGGAAGGCTCTTTTATCATGGGCTTCTCCTCCTGGAGTGGCTCTTCTGTGGCACAGACTTTGCTCTGGGTTGCCCTTGCTGTGACAGGGTCCATGTCCTGGGCCACCTCCCCTGTGTCCTGGTTTCTGACCTGAATCAACTCTACTGCAGTGGCTGTGTTTTGGGGTGGTCCTCCTGCAACAGGACTTGCACCTTGGTGTGGTTTCCATGTAGGAGAGCCCATGTCTTGGGGTTGTTCTTCGGATTCAAGATTGGTGCCCCTGGCTATTGCCACATCTGCTACAGGGCTTGCGTCCTTGGGTGCTCCTTTGCCTACTACAGGGCTTGCCTCCTTGTGTGCCACCTCTGCCAAGGGGTTCACATCCTTGGCTATGCCCACACCTCTTACAGGTCTTGTACCGTGGGACAGGCCTCTGCCCTCAGACTCAGTGCCTGGAGCTGCCGCTGCAGGGACAAGGCTGGATTGCTGGGGAAAGGGCATAGGGGCAGCAGTGCTAGGTTCATCCCCCTCCGATGCTGTGGTGTCATGAGAGTGACCCTGCCCAGGCACAGCTGATGGAGGTGACTTGGTATCTATCTCTTCCATCTGAAGAACCACTCTGGCACTTTCCTCCTTGTCACCATCTGCTCCAATCCTTCCTGAGAGCCCTTCCAGTGCTGTGCAGATGTCCAGGCTCTGTACGGGGCTCCCTCTGTGCTCCTCAGCCCCGTGGCTGTCCCCTGGCAGGCTGCACGGCTTCACACCTCCCACTGGTTTTTGCAGATCTGTCTCCTCTGGTTCCAGCTCTTGGGAACACAGCAGGGCTTCACCTCCCTCAGGTGCTTTGCAGCCTGTCAGCCCAGCAGATTCTTTCCCTTGCTGTAAGGGCAGCCCTTCTTCCTGCCCTGAAGTAGGATGTTGCAGCAGGCTGGTCCCATCACAGCCTGTCCTGGGCTGCTCCCGAGCTTCAGCAGGTTTTCCAGACAGTGCCCTGTATTGCTGACTTGCTGAGGAAGGGTGTTGGAACCCTTCTGCTGCAGGTGCCACTTGCCTGGATCCCTCCTCAGATGCGTTCACAGTGGCTTCTGGTCCATCCTCCAAGCCAAGCTGTCCACCAGACTCCAAGAGCAGGTGTGTTCTACTGTCCTTCTCCTCTCCCTCTACACCTCCTAAGTATATGATCCTCTGGGTCACAGAAGTCTCTGAGCTGTCGTCACTAGCCTTCACTTTAATTTTAATGAGCTCTATGGCCGCAGCTGGCACTCTGGCCTCCTGCTTCCTGGAGGCTGCAGAAGCATGGTCCTTGGAGACCGCCTCGCTTTCTCCCTGGGGAGGCTCTTGCCCCAAAATCTTGGCCTTTTGCCTCCCTTCAGGTTGCTGACATGGCTTGGACAGATCTGGCTCACTGGTGGTTGCTTCCTCATCCTGCTCTTGGGGCTCCTCCGCTGTGCTCTCAGCTGGCAGGCGCTCTGCCTCCTGGCTGGGCTCCACTCTGATTTCCTTCTCATAGTTCTCATCCTCCCAGACAGACTCAAAATCCTCTGGACTAGCGATCATTTTTGCTCTCATCCGGGTATCCATGGCTGCATCTGTTGGGTCTTCCTACTGGTGGTTGCTTCCTCATCCTGCTCTTGGGGCTCCTCCGCTGTGCTCTCAGCTGGCAGGCGCTCTGCCTCCTGGCTGGGCTCCACTCTGATTTCCTTCTCATAGTTCTCATCCTCCCAGACAGACTCAAAATCCTCTGGACTAGCGATCATTTTTGCTCTCATCCGGGTATCCATGGCTGCATCTGTTGGGTCTTCCTGCCACTTCCTTTTTTTACTGCCACTTCTGCTTTCGATATGCTCGCACTCATCTTCACGTCTGAGGTACCTGCATGTGCTTCTTCTTTCTTGACTCCCAGAGCTTTCTTTAGAGCTACCGTTTCCAGCCTAGGAATTTCTCTCTCTATAAATACCCAATGCTCCGAGCCCTGCATTGCAATTGGAGCAAGAAGAGTTAGCATCAAACATATTTTACCTAACTCCTGATGACTACTGTCATGAGTAACAGAAGGCTGATCTGCCTTGGAAAGGGCTGACTAAATTATTAGTATTCATGCAAGAGTTGAGGCAGGGTCTATACAAAGAGCCTGGCAACTTGCTAATGAAGAGAAGGGACTGAAAATAAGGGGGTTGATACTGTGATGGGGACTGAGCTCCTCTATCCTCTCCAGGGACGATGTTTTGCTCTGCCCAGTGGCTTGCTGACATACCTGCAATATCTGCAGCTTTGTTGGTAGTACAGAAGTGGGAGCAATGCTCCAAGCAGATACATTAACGCCCATCAGGCCATCTCTCATGAGGGAAGACAACACAGCTGGTTAAACCCCACTGGGACTCCCCACCTGACTCCTGTTTTCAGCTGGTTCTAGCAATCCCCATGAACAAAGGGTGAGATTTCATTGTAGGCAATGCTGTGTGTTTTTGGGTAGCTTCACTCTCAGCTTCACCCTTGTGCCCTGAGACTATGTCAGACTGTCAGGAGCATAAGCAAGAAAAAAAACCCCACTTTTAGGCATCAGAAAGGCCCCTTCCCCTTCCTACCAAATACTGCAGCTCAGATTCACTCCAAAGTCCATCCTTCCTTTCTGGCTCTACAGGGAAATCACACCAGAAGCAAATATTTAGCAGAGACTTCTACCAATGCTGAAACCAAGAGGTTCAGAAAATGTAACCTGTAAAAGGTTACCTGTGAAATGTAAAAGATGACCATGGGCTTGGCAGCTGAGACAGCTACAGGTACTGCAGCAAGGACCAAGCGAAGGTTGTGGAGCATCCTGCAGCAAAGACACAGTGCGTATGTGACATACCACGTGGTATATCCATGCTCCTGCGCAGGGGAGGATGCTAGATTACTGTTACTACCTACACTTTGTACATTCATGTGTTTGTCCTGCAAGACAGCTAAAGACTTCACAAGTGCCAGGAACAAAGCACTGCTAAAATTCAACCCATTCTGGAAAAGAAGGTAGAAAACCACCCATGAGAAGACAGCAGCAGGAGAACATTTGCACTGATGAGGAAGCTCAGCAGCCTCCCCAGTCATCCTACACAGGCAACACACGCGTCAAGGGCAAGGCTGTGGGCACAGTCCTGAAGAGTTCACCATGGGTCTGGCTCTGAACCACAACACAGGCTGCTTGGGCACCAGCCTGTGGGCAGAGCCAGCGTCACTTCTGCAGGCAGGGACGGAGGACTCTCTGTGGCACCAGGATGCACTCCAGCCCCAGTAAGTGGGGGTGTAGCTGCCCACTCCCCACTCAAACTAGGAAAAGCAGTCCATGAAAACATAACCCATGCCCCACACAGGGGTGTCAGGGTGAATGTCTGGAGCAGTTGCACCCAAAATGGAAACCTAATAACTGATATTGAATAAGGGGAAAGAGGGGGGCAGAGGGAAA
>NW_010237140.1:5200-12986 GCF_000690775.1 Eurypyga helias | reverse complement strand
GGCAGGGAGATGATGATATTAGAGGAGAGAGGAAGGAGGAACACCAATTACTAGTGGAAGGGCTTCCACAAGGAGAGGAATCAGAAATTGGTGAAAGCCCTGGGCAGCAAACTGCCACCTCCCAACTCCTGCCTTCTTTACCAGGTGCCAAAGAAAGCAAAGCTCCCTAGGCACAGTGCCCCAGGCCTGCCCCCCTGCCCCAGGCTCTGGCAAGAGCATGGCTGGCCCCTGAAAACCCCAAGTGCCAGCAGGGCTGTGCATGGGTGGTTGGCACCATGGGTATGGCCTGCTGCTGTCCCCTGCAAGAATGCCAAGCCACCCAAGGGCAGCAGCAGATGCAGGCCCTCCGCACGGCCAGCATAGCTGCTGACATGGCCCACGTGCATGCAAGCCACACCACACATCTGGCAGTAAGGGCACCCTCCTCCACGTGACGGAAGATGTATCTTTGCCAGGGACTTTGCCATGGCACCTGCACCCTGCCACAGCCAGGCAGCTCTGTGAACCTGTGCTTGAGAGCCAGGTCTTCAGTAGACCTGTCCCACACCAGCTCCCTGCCTCATTGTTCACACAAGCCTCTCCAATATCCCTTTACCCTGAGCTCCCAAGCATCATCTGCTCTTCAGGTCCCTTCCTCCACACCCGATTCAGATGCAGTTTTACCTCTTCCTAGTCCATGGAATTAGCAACAGAAGCAGTCAGTGACTGCCAAGAGCACCAGGTCGCATCTAGGCCTTCCACAGTTGGGTCTGACCCATGAAAGCAACGTTACCACTAATCTGGCAGCTGTACTGGGCCTGCCAGGAAGCCCAGGTTGGTCTCTGGCATTCCCTCAACACCAGCCTTCCCATTTGGTAGCGATGCACATGGGCAATGCAACCAGAAAATGGCTTACTTTCCTGAGGGTACAGCAGCTTCTCTTCTGCTCCTGCACTGCAGTCCCATTCTGCAGTCACAGCAAAGATGGACAGGTTGCAAACACATGTACAAATCTCTTCGGTGAAGCCCTCTCGTCCCCCTTCTCTGGCTGCAAACCAGAGTCCTTTGGAGGAGAGCTTCCCTGGACAAAGATGAGGAGTTTCTTCAGTCTCCTTCTCCTGAGTTAAGGCTTGAGATATAAGTTGTAGATCAAAAAGCCTTAAGGCAAGGCTTCTGAAGCCTGGAACAATGTCTTAATCTGTGGCAGCACCTCTTAACCAGCAAGGAAATCCCAGAAGTTCCAGATTTATTTCCAAACCAGCTTCCTTCTTCTCAAACTCTGTGGGATGAGCAAAGCTCATTCTTCAGTCTCCTTCTCCTGAGTTAAGGCTTGAGATATAAGTTGTAGATCAAAAAGCCTTAAGGCAAGGCTTCTGAAGCCTGGAACAATGTCTTAATCTGTGGCAGCACCTCTTAACCAGCAAGGAAATCCCAGAAGTTCCAGATTTATTTCCAAACCAGCTTCCTTCTTCTCAAACTCCGTGGGATGAGCAAAGCTCACTCCAAGGGAACAGCCAACTACCCTGTGGTGTGATCTCAACTCTGCTCCGGAGGGCTTAACACCAACTCTGGCCACAGCCCTGGTTCCACACCTCATGGCAGCCCTTGTTTCTCCACAGCTTGAGGACTCTCAGTGATGTTCAGAGGAAATATCTGGATACTTGGGTAAGTCTTCCAGGAAAGAAGAGAACTTCTGGAGCTTTGGAGGTCAGTAGGCTGGCAAAAGAGTGTGTGCCAAAGGCAGGATCTGAGTCTAAGAAGTGATGATGCTGGGAAGGGTCTGTCCTTCCCAGAGCAACCTTGACTTCCCAAGGGATAGTTTACTTTCACACTTCCCCAGTCCCCAGTGCATCTGTCCTAGGAACAGGGGCATTTGGGAAGGCCATTCTCACTGTGGCATTCATAGCACAAGAGACAGCAAGCTGGTAGAAAGGAAAGAAATGATGACACGGAGCAGAGGCAGTCTCCTGCCCCTGCAAACAAAGCCCATAACCTCTGCAGAGCCCAAGGCAGGCAGGAGGCTTCTCCCTTTGGCATCCTTCAGTGTCCCTGCCATCTTTCTCTGCTCCTCAGGGAGACCCAGCTCACCTGAGAGACAAGCACAAGCCTCACAACAAGGAGGGGAGAATGACTGAATCTGAGATGTTGAGGCAACAGATGTGATTGCTTTGTCACTCAAAGCTGAAGAGAATCCTGGCACGTCCCAGCCCAGCATTCTGCTTGTGCAGCAGGAGTGAGGACTGAGGAACAGAGGGGAGGTGGAGAAGCATGTAGCTGGGGGTGACAGATAACCCAAATTCAGTGGGTCTGAAGCCCACCGGCACTGAGGGACTTCGTGGCCGAGCGTGATGACAGCCCCAAGCTCTGCAGATGTGCTGCTCTCATGTCATCACCTTCCTGGGGCTGTGAATTCCTCATGGTGACCACAGGCCAGGAGAGGACACGTTCCCACATATCAGCTGCTGAGTCTCAGCCACTAAGGCCTGGAGAGAAATCACTGGTGATGCCACGTTGGCACCTGCCTCCCAGTGTAGCCCTGGCACCCTGAGAGTCTGCGGAGGGTGGATGGAAAGACTCTCTGAATCAACAGATGTGTGCACACCTCACTTCTGCTGTTTCTGTCCACCAGCTCCTAAGTACTGGCAGGTAGAGGGTCCCAGTGCGGACCAGGACATGCTGCTGCAGAGCCCAAGTTTCACTGAAGGTGACTGTATCCTAGTTGAAGCCCAAGGCTGTGCCCAAGCTCTCACACACACCCTTACTGCCTTCTGGGGACACATGCTCCACCCACCCAGGTCAACCAAGGTGTGCTGGTAGGGCACAGCCCCAGGACCCCGGAAACTTCTGCACAGGCTATGGGAGATGACAGGGAGTGAGAGTGGGACCAGCCTCGCTCCTGCCCCTGCCCCACCTGACCCCCTGCCCGACGCTGCCTTTGCTCTGCTGTCTTCCCTGGGAGCACTCAGGCAACACATGCATCCCAGCACTGCTGGGCACCACACTGGGGGTCCAACCACACCAGAATCAAGTCTCAAAGACCATTGTTTTTCTGCTCAGTGGTATCTTGGTTATCCCGGAAACAATCACCATCACGAGATAAACCGTGCGTGCCAGCAGGGCTGAGAGCACGCGCTCCTCACCCATGGGCACTCTGTAAGGATACCAAAGGCAGCATGACCCTGCCTTGCACAGACGTGAGTCCAACATGTCTGATGCCTCCAGAGATACTCTATTTATTACAGGGTGCTTGCACCCAGGGAACTGGAACTGCAGCCAGTGTGAAAGGAAAGCACAAGGGGTTGCTAAAGACAGCTTGTAGCTGCTTGCCTGCTTGCACCTGGAACGGATACCCGCAGAGGGTCAGCACTGCCTTGGGACCCCCAGCACCGGCCTCCAGCGTGGACCCCTCACCCACACAGCCAGCCCTGGGAGCGCACAGCAGGGCTCCAGTGGAAGCTCCTTCCCAGCGCCCTGTCTCACAGGCCAGAAGAAACAGTCAGGACAGCAGAATTCACCAACAGCCCTGTCCTGGTGAGGGATCCTGCCCATCGCTAGAGAGGGGACCCACCCAGCAGGGCCAGCAAACAGCTCAAGCTCTGCTCAGAGGGCAGAGCCACTTTAGCAGGCCAGAAGGCCCCACAGGGGACCAAACTGTGAGAGTGAGGGGTGGGGAGAGAAGGAGGATGGTGACAACCTCAGGAGAGGAGACAAGGCTTTTCTGCGTGAAAGACTCCATGCTTAGGGAAGCTCCATGCTCAGATGCAAAATCGTCTAGGGTGTCCTCTTCCATCGTCTGTGCCAGCACGGAAACCCCAGCACCCACGAGGGGTGCTTGCACCCAGGAGAGAGAGACAGGGAGAGAGAGAGAGAGAGCGCACATGAGAAGGAATGAAAGAACAAATGGTGGGTGGGTGGATGAACAGAGGTCACAGCTATGCCAGCTCTAGATGCTCCGCTTACACCTCTGCACTTCATATATCTGTTCATAAAACAGATGTAGGGTGAAGTCCCTCTTCCTCTTCCCAGCTCAGTGCTTTGATGAGGGTCTGTGAGCTCAGCTCTGTCTGGGTCACCCTGCAGCCCCAGGTCCCCAGTCAGTGCCAGGGACCAGCAGGCACACGTGCACATCACGAAGCCCCTGGCCCAGTTGCCACACACCTTTCTAACAACCCAGCCCCATGTCCTCACTTGCTCTGCAAGACTGTCCCAGGTGGGAGCCAGGGCACAGTGGGCCCTGCGTGTGGCAACCACCCTGCCTGGAGCTGTGCCTGCTAGTGCGGGCACAGGACTGACTTCACAGCCTGTGTTGGGGGGAGAACACCGTGGAAGGGAGAGCAAGTGGGAAGGGCCTCTAGCAGGCAAAGGGCATCCAGGCTGGCAGCAGGGATGGCCTTGCTACACAGTGCCTGTACCAAGCCAACCAGGAACCCAACACCACAGAGCACCCAGCTGTTCCACATCTCCACCCCTCACATAGCACTGGGGGCTCTGCATGTCCTGGCACCTCCAATTCCAGCCCCTCAGGCACCTTCCTTTCATACTCACTGTCCCACCACAACGCCAGAAGACAAAGCACCAGGAGGGGAGGACATGTGTGCAGGATGCCCTGCAGCACTGCTCAACCCTCTGCGTACTCCCACCACCCATGTCCCGGCTGGTGAGAACACCGTGGGGCACCTCTGCGCAGGTGGCAGCTGGCCCTGCTCTGCTAGGGACACCCTGGGGGGAAGAGCTGCCCCAGGCACTGCCACACCGCAGCCTGGCTAGAACAAAGGGTGAGCAAAGCCCCATCTCGTGGGCCAGCAAAGCCACAGTCCAACTCTCAGGTACTCCCAAAATATAGCCCTCTGGAGAAGGATGAGAAGTTCTACCCCATGCAGTGCCTAGGCACAAGGTCACTACCAGCAGAGTGAAAACAGTTAGATTATTACAAAATATAGAGACAATGGCCTGGCCAAAGTGCCCCCCATCCACTCCATGTTCTCACCACATAATATCCACCATACTCCCCCAGCGTTGCAGTGGAGGCAGAGACCAAGACCCCAACAGCTGAGGAACACCTCCCGGCGAACGAGGTGATCCCCTCACAAGAGAAGCAGCAGAACAAACCTCACTAGCCTTTTCTGGGGTCCCCTTCGGTGTTTCATCCTCATGCTTGGGTGAGGAAGAGGCTGGTGAGGAAGGCAGCCTCCTGTCCCGGTCCCTGTGAACCAGCTTGCTGTTGGGCTCCTTCAGGGTCCGTTTCAGCTCATTGATGCTGGCCTGATGCTTCAGTAGAACATCTTCCGGCTTGTCTAAAAACTTGTGGAAGGAAAGAGGAAGGTAACAATGATTAAATCACCACCCAAAGCAAAAGAGATGAGTAGGCCCACTGGGACGGTTTGCTTGACACTAATTTAGTGTCTCAAGAGCTAAATGAACAGCGTGTCAAAGCACCCTGGGTCTGTAGTTTTAAGACTGTTGCAGGAAGCAGCAAAAAGGCAGCACATGGCCAAATGTGCACAGCAGGCTTCCTTCTGCGAAGGGCACAGCATGCCCCTTCACATCCCCAACACGGCCCGCTGAGGCTAAGCTAAGTTACCTGGAGGAAGAGAGTGGGCTCTCCCTTGGAATCAAGCAAGGGATCGGGCCCTGTTGGAAATACCAGCAGCCTCCTCCGCTGCCCTCTTGTGCCAGACACAAAGGGAGCCTGAGCCTCTATCTCAGCAGGGCAGGAAACCAGCATTTCCAGCAGACCTCCTCTCAAAGTGGGCTCTGCCAAATGGCAGGAGGTCAAGGGCTGGTCAGAGATGTCCAGTATGGATCCAAGCCTGGATCACCATGGACCAGCCTGTGTCCAACAGCAGCTGGGGTGGGATGGGGTCTGGCCTGCTGTGGAGTGAGGACAGCTCTGAGCACTCAAAGTGCAAGGTGGGATTTAGGCATTAGAGCATCCTTTTGGGTCAGTACAGGCACCAGGGTGGCTGCCCTCGTCCTGCCGCAGAGGTGGGCAAACCGGCTCAGAGCAAGAACCAGCAAGAGCAAGAACCCTGGTCAAACCTCTCCTGAGGTTCAAAAGCAATCACCTGAAATACCTCCCTGGTATTTATCCTCAGCAAAAACCCAGAGACTCAAGAGAGTCCCGTGAAAAGACCCTACCAAATTTTCCAGATCCTGAAGGCTCAGCACACCTCCTGAGAAAACTCCCCCATGGATCTACATGACTGAGCCGTGGAGATGTGCTTCTTGGTTTGCCCACCTCTGGGCTTGGCGTGCGCTGGGGGCTGGGGGAGCAGCACATGCACATGCAGTGTAGTAAGCAATGAGGCGGGCAGGGGAGGGACCGGGACCGGTGCCCATCGCCCCAGCAAGGTCTGCCCTGCAGTGCCAAGCGGGACAGTGAGGGCTGTGTGGTGCCAGCATGGTGAACCCCAACGCCCGGCCACGTTTCCCCAATCAACATCTCCAGTGAGGATCTATGTCTCATTGCAAGTGGAGGGGAAACCCCCAAAGAGCAGCCGTGGATTTTAGGCTGTGATGAATTGCTCCTGATGGGGGGCCACCAAGGACATGGGAGTCTGTGCAGCAGAGGGCACAGCCTCCTTCTTCTCTGTGACAGCCAGGGCAGCTCTCAGGCTGGGCAGCTGCCTGCATCTGTGGCACAGGGGGTGGGTGCCTGTGCCTGCCCCCACAGGCAGCTGAGCAGGTGCTGAAGGCAGCTCAGAGACTCATTTGCCCCCGGTGGGGCGGATGGTGGCCACAGTGCTGCGAGGAGCCCAGCTCTCCATGGAAGGGAGCCATGCTTTGGCAGCAGGGGGCTGTGGGAGAGCAGAGCCGCTGGGCAGGGCAGGTGACGAAGGCGGTTTGGATCAGGCAAAAGCAGAGCGAGGGTTGGGGTGCCAGCGGGAGCGATGGGATTAGCCTCCACAAGAGAGCTTGGTTCACAGGGCTGGACAGAGAGGAGACACGAGGCGAGGACATGGTGGAGTCAGAAACATGAGCAGAAGCCAGGTCTTCCCAACGGGCCAAGGACTTGGTGCAGAGGCCTGGCCGTTGCACCTTGGAAGGGCTCTTGCTCACACGTACGATTAGGACTACCTTACTTAGTGGGATAGAAGATGCTGTGTGTGTGCTGGGGCAGATCCCCAGCTGTCTGCTTATCAGGCTTCTCTAGCATTCAACCCCCCTGCCCCAGTGCATCTTGTATTCCAGTAAATAGGGTGACACATAGTGTTGCTTTAGAAAGGATGGACAATATGATGCACCGATGAGGACCAAGATACTCCAGAGAGAGAATACCTCCTGCTTGTGCCTGGGGGTTGTTTCGTGCTCCGGCTGGCAGCAAAGAGAGGATTAAAAGTAACCAGCAGGGTCAGTCGAGGGATCTTGTCACAAACATCACAGTTAAGTTGATGGGCTGGTAGGGCGCAGAAGGACCGGCCCCCCTCCCCTCTCAGCATGGGGATGAAATTGTCTAGGATGTCCCTAGGCCAGCCCAGGGGCCAAGGCAGGGCATGGGTGGGCTGTGCCCAGGCAGGGAGCTTGGCTTGTCCCCATCCCCAATCCTGTCCTGGAGCACAACTGCTCCCAGGTCCATCCCTGCCTGGGGACAAGCCTTGAGACCACCTGGAGGACACTGGAGTATGAAATGTTGTGCCCAGCCCCTGTGACAGCTCCATTGCCACTGCTGAGGCCAAGAGCCATGTCCCAAGGCTCCTACCAGCCTGGGGCACAACTGGTGGAGAAGGGCTGCAGGGGACCATGCCCCGAGGTGACCCTTCCTGCCTGTGGCCCAGCCACAACGCCTGTCTTCTCCAGGTGGCAGCCA
>NW_010237140.1:4789-5118 GCF_000690775.1 Eurypyga helias | reverse complement strand
CCGTCTCGGACCGTCTCCTGCTGCCAAACTCACCATCCTCATCCTGCTTCTCACCCTCTGCACCGGCGTCATGGTTCTCGCTGACAGAGGCTGGGCGCGAGAACTCTGCCCATGGGGGAGAGCCTGGGTCACCGCAGCCCTGACACCCCCAACCCCCAACCCCAACTCCCCACCCTGTCAGCTCAGACCTGGGGGCCGAGGGGCCCTGAACACCCTACAGAAGGGACAGCTGGTCCTAGGGAACAGGGAAGTGGGGGGATACCCACCCCCAAGACGCCTGACCCCAGCCCTGCCACGTCCCCCTGCTCACAGGCAGGCTGAGCTATCAC
>NW_010237140.1:0-4704 GCF_000690775.1 Eurypyga helias | reverse complement strand
GTCTGCATCCAGACCCTGGATGCAGCTGGGGACAGCCTCCAGAAGGAAACCTGATGGTGCTGTAACCCTGCCAAACGAGCTGAACAGCTCACAGCGACGAGCCAAACAGCATTCCCTCAGCTCCCGCCACCGGACCAATCTCCCTCCCCCTCCCCAATTTGGGGCATACCTCCATCAAGGCTGCGAGACATGGTGTACCGTTTGCTGGAAGAGCGCTCAAAGAAGGGAGCCGGGCGGTCAATGAGGGCGCTGGCCTGCCGTGTCTGCGCCTGTGTCCGCCCGCTGTAGCGAAACTTGGAGCCCATCACCAGGAATCCCTTGGGGGGTGGCTCTGGGGACACCAGCCTAGGGGTGAGAGAGGTGGAGTGCCATCAGTGAGCCCCAACTGTGCCCTCCAGTGCCACCCCCCATGTGTACCCACTGCAGCAGGGGCAGGAGCATGTCTGCCTTGTGAGAAGGGAAGCCTGAGAAGGTCTGGAGGTCTCCTCACCTGAAGAAAGTGTGATGCTCTATGCAGACCTTCCAGAGTCGCTTGGCAGAGCGGTGGTTGGGCAGCTTGAAGCCAATGGTGCTCTCAAATTGTTCGTACTTGGGGGAGACAGAGACACGCCGTTACAGGCAGATCCTGCCCTAGAGGACATGATGGGATGGGATCTGCCCTCCCAAGGTCCTCGAGTTCCCCTGGCAGGAGCCATGACCATGCAAAAAAAAAATCTTTTTCAAAGCAGTGCTGGAAAAGTCCATGCCCGGCCCCAGCAGGTGGTGGGATCACACCCCCATGCTTTTGGCCTAAGCACTTTCATCAACTGTAAATGGCTTTTCAGTACAAGACAAATTCCCTCGAGAAACAAAAACTTTTTATAGCTCGTTTTGGTGAAAGGGCATCACTCTCCATTTTAGATGCACTGTCCTTGCCCTCCTGCCTGCTGGAAAATGTGGGTGGAGATGCATACTCCCATCAGCACACATCAAAGTGAAAAGAATGCAAATATGAAGTCAGAAAACAAATGAAAAAGCCTCCTGATGTTTTTCTGTGAAGCATGGAAGACACACCAAAAATGGCCCTCAACTTCCCTTCCTGAGCAACCTCCCTACAGCAGTGGGGTCACAGCACCTGGCTGATGGGGAAAGGAGCCCAGGGTGCCCTCAGCCTGCTGAAGTCACTTTGCCAGTGAGAAAATGAGTGCACCAATGAGAAAACTTGCTGAAAGCCTCCATCTACCACAGGACATGTGCACTCTTGGCCAGCGTGGTCATTAACTGGGGACCCCTGGGCCAGAGGCTGAAGCCAGGCGAGGACCTCCCTGCCAGGCAGCCCCAGTCCAGCACAGCAGACACCCAGCCGTGCCTTGGGACTGCTCTGGTGCACAGTACTCACCTCACCCGGGCGGATCTTGATGTAGAAGTTGCTCCTCTTATACGAAATTTTGAGGATCTTGGGCCAGGCGAAGCGGTTGATCCGCAGCCGGTCCCTGTAGATGAGGAGGCCGTTGGCACAGACGCCCAGCATGATGTCGATGCCCTCTGAGTCCTGGAGGAGGCAAGAGGGACAGTAGGGGACTGCTCAGCTGCCCAGTAAGGAGGACCAGTCTGGCCAGCAGTGCCACGCTCCCTCCTGCACGGTGCTCTGCTATGGGGATTTGGCTGACAGAGAGGTCACTGAGTCACAGACGGGTTGAAGTTGGGTCTCTGGAGGTCCTCTGGTCTAGCACGGGGTCACCCAGAGCAGGCTGCCAGGACCATGTCCTTGCTGAACCTCCATTGTGGGAGGCAGTGACGAGGCAGGGCGGGGTGTGCAGGTAGCAGGGCAGGATGAGGTGGCACTGACCATGGCTCTGGTAGCCCCGTACCTTGGCGTGGTGCAGGTCCACCCCGTACATAGAGAGCTTCTTGGCGTTCTCCAGGAAGTGGATCTCTGCTTCCCCAGGGGTCATTCCCCTGTGGAGACAGAGAGGAGGACATGTGGCCAGGTGCCCCAATGGGTGTGGGCCAGCTGTCTGGTGCCCTCCTCACCACCAGCCTGTTCTCTAGTGGAGCTCACCGGTACGTCTTGTGCAGCTCCATGATGCGCTCCTCCAGCTCCCGCGTCTGGTTGGGGGCGAAGCGGAGCTCGCTGACATAGTTGCCCATGTGCTCCTCAGCGTCATAGTCGCCCAGCTCAGCCTGCACAGCGTAGGAGCCCAGCAGAGCATGTGTGACAAAGGAGCAGGGCAGGCGCCCCGTGATGATGTCCGCACGGAGCTGCAGGCACAGGTAGTATCTGCAGGAGGGGACAGAGGGTGAGAGTGGGGTGGAGATGTGTGCCCTCTGGAGCAGGCTGGGGCTTCCTGGGAAGTGGCAGCATTCACCCACCTTGCACTGCTCTCCATGGGGACTGCCAGCTCCCATGGCCACCTTCCTGGCCCTGCTCTGCATGATTTAGACATGCCACATGCAGAGGGGAGGGCAGTGAGCCCTCACACATACCCAGGCTGCCCTTGTCCTACCTGAGCCCTGCCCCTCCACACACTCCCAGACAGTCCGCGGGGAGCTGCCCCAGCTGCTGTGCCCGTGGAGGAGTGGTTCTCACCTTGTGATGTCCTCTGTGAGCTGCGCAGGGTCTGGAGGGTAAAACTTCACAGTGAAGGCAAAGTTCCAGGGTCCACCTAGGAAGGGGAGAGAGCAGTAAGAGCAGCACCCATGCTGGCTGCACACGGGCGTTCAGGAGCATTGAGGCACCCACTAAAGGTCCCATGACTCCCCCCAAGCTTGGCACAGGGCAGAGACAAAGGGGCTCCAGAAGCCGCCAGGAGAACAGCCACTGGGACTCCAGCATGACTTGGTTAATACCCCCCAAACAGCAGGGGAAAGAAACGCATCACAACTTTGGGAGCCATCAACTCAGCGTGTCTACCAATGTCACAGCAAAAGCCTCACATGTCCCAGAAGATGACACCTTGGGGAACAGCCCTTCTGCCTTCCCAGCAAGGTAACATCATGGGCAAAGGCACTCCAGGACCTGTTCCACCAAGCCCCCCCAGTCTTCCCCCATCCCTGTCCTCCCTGCTCAGGGCAGGTGGAGATGGTGCCCGGAGAGCAACCAGGTTCTCAACCAGCTCTCCAGTGACAGATGGGGTCCTTTTTCCCCCACGCCTGTCACGAGTAAGAGAGGTGGGTAACAGGCAGCCGAATGAGCAACAGCATTCCTGTCCCCATGTCAGCTGCCACAGGTCCCCTCCAGGGCAGGTGGGGAGGGGACCTGCCAGAGGACACCCACAGAGAAGCCACCTGGGAGCCCCACAGGACACCCCAGGGCTAGGGAGGATGGACTCTCCTGGAGCACTTACTGCGGATCTGCTTCTTGATCTCCTTGGAGGGGTCCAGCCAGTTCTGCAACAAGGAGACAGCATGTCAGCAGGACCCCCCACCACAAAGGGGATTGCCGCAGAGGGACCTGCCCATGCTCACCTTCTGGCTGTCTGAGTCGCAGAAGGTGAGGCCGAAGTAGTCCTTCTCCAGGAGGTTGAGGTGCTCACACACCAAGTCGAAGAGGACCTGGCCTCGGGCATGCTTCTGTTGGAGACATGGAGAGGCTGATGATGAGCTGGCTCCCTTGTGCTCCCAGAGACCCAACAGGTACAGGCAGCACACACTGAGTGCAGGCAGGGAGCACAAGGGAGGGTCAGGGCAGCCCTGGCCCTCCAGAAGACTATCAAAAGGTGCTGGGCTGCCTTTGAGAGCAGCCCTTTCACCCAGCAGCACTGCTCTGGGGACAGCCAGGTGGTCCTGGGGCTGTGGGGATGGGGCACAGTCGAGCTTAGCCAGTGTGGTGCAGGCAGCAGGTCCCACGGGCCAGGGGGACCCAGTGCCCACCCAGCTCATCCCCCATCACACCAGGAAACAGTGATGCCAAACCAGAAGCATCCAGCCAGCCCAGGCACCTCCGCTCCACACCAAGAAGCTGGGGGAAATGCACCCCAGAGCTCACGGTAGCCAGCGTTGCACATGGGACAAGCTCCTTCCCAACACCTTCCACGCTGGCAGCAGTGGTGGCTGTGTCCTGAAGCACGGCAGGACAAACCAGAGCCAGAAGAAGACCAAGCCACGCACAGGGATGGAGGGCGCCCTTGTTATACGGTTCTTTCAGTTCCCCTGAATTGCCCATTGTTGCTGGTGGCAGCGAGGCTCAGGCGTGCTCATGGATATGGAATAAAATCCCCTCCCATGTGTGTTTCTGCCCTTTTTACAGCCATCGCCCCTTTCCAAGGCATGCATTTACCAGAGCACCTTCACCACGCACCCCAGGGACGACAGCCCAGGCCACAAAGCAACAGAGCCCTAGCAGATCAGTGCACCCAGCTGCAGCCCTGGGCTCCTACTGCCCTCCAAAGCTTTTCCAGCAGTTCCAGTCACCTTTCCTGGGTCTCCTCCCTCCTGCTGACCCAGGTTTTGAAGGCAGGGAGCTCACCCGTGGCACTTGCAGGGGTATCACACTGAACGATTTGACTCCCTTTTTTGACTTTTACTGAATTAAGCCTTAATGAAGCATGCAGGCAAGGCGTAACTATTACCATGGGGCCTGCAAGAAAGAAAGAAGAAAGGCAGCACCAGCCTTTCTATGCTAAACCCTCTCCCCTATGTCCCAGGTGGCTTTTTTAGCACGCAGCAGCTCTCTAAAAGTCAACCCCATCCCCTGCACCACAACAGCACAGAATCATAGAATGG
>NW_010237139.1:215-980 GCF_000690775.1 Eurypyga helias | reverse complement strand
CCGTGCGGGGCTGGGGCGAGCCAGCGAGACCTGCTGCGGGGAAAGGGAAAAATAATCAAATCCCCGACCCTATCCCCTCTAATCCCAGTTACAGGAGGGAGGAGGATCCGGGGAGCGGAGCGAGAGCTGCACAAATGTTATTTACACCTGCGCCGAGAAGCTGGTTGTATTCTGCTCCGTTCGGCTTTAATTGGAAATCTTTTCCGTCTGCCCCAACTCCCGGATCATCTGGGTTTAATAAATCTTCACAACACTCCTGCTGCTCCAGAGAAACGCTGTGGCAGAAGTCGGCTCTGCCCGTGTTTCTGAATCCCAGCAGAAGAGTA
Organism: Eurypyga helias; assembly: GCF_000690775.1. NCBI lineage: Eukaryota > Metazoa > Chordata > Aves > Eurypygiformes > Eurypygidae > Eurypyga > Eurypyga helias. The sequence goes on along the minus strand of NW_010237139.1, from coordinate 654 downwards.
ATTACCGCAGGAGCGAGAATGGCCTGGGACTTGGTTTTGGTCCAGGGAATAAGGGTGAGGGGACGGGGAGAGAGAAACCTGGCCACGAAGTGGGGGCTTATATCTCTGTATACACACATGTAGATATGTATAGAAAAGCAAGGAGCAAGTGCAAGATCGAAAGCAGAGCCTGTCTTTTCTGCAGCCACGTGTGCCATTAAAAGCAAATAATTCAAAGTAGTTTTAAACCATAAAAACATGGGATCTTTCCCTTTCTCTTTTTTTTTTTTTTTTTAGGGGGGTGGAAATATATACATATCCCGTCTCCCCTTCTCAGGTGACCTCGAAGGACCGGTTTTTTCACTTTCCCATGTGTGCGTGTTTTGCACTTTCCGGAAATCAATCTAAAGTTTGTTCAAAATACTAAACTAAAATAAAACAGCGCTGCAAAACCTCCCAC
>NW_010237139.1:0-202 GCF_000690775.1 Eurypyga helias | reverse complement strand
CTCCCCTTTTTTTTTTTTTTCCTTTTCTTCCTGTTTTTGGGATTGCCTTTTTTTTTTTTTTAATTTCCATCTTCTTGTGTTCCCCACGGAAATGATCTCCGGAGGGTTTTGCTGGACCATGTGTGGATGTGTGAGCATGTAGAGCAAGGAGCTTTCTCGCGCCGGGCTGCCAGAGGGCCGGGGGCTGTCGGCGGGGCTGCCC
>NW_010237138.1:490-1160 GCF_000690775.1 Eurypyga helias | reverse complement strand
GTTGGCCATAGCTGCGTCCCTGATGCCGTCTCTCTGCTTGCCCCAGCCTTGGCCCCTCTCCAGCACCTCCTGGGGCTCGCTCCTGCCCGGCCAAAACTAACCCATCCTTCCTGCAGCCCAACAGTGGTGATCTGTTCCAAGAGCTGCTGTGGACAGCTTGGAGGGGGGAGCAGGGAGGGAGCTACAGAGCCAGGAGGTGGCCAAGGTGGCAGAGATGGAACATTAGGGTGGCAGCTCCGTAAGCCAGCGTGACCACCTCCCCAGGGGCTGTGCCTCCTTGAACAACAAGCCCGGATGGTTGATACCGCGTGTGGATCAAGACAATTTAATGCCAGTGCTAGAGGTGTGGGGGGGTTGGGGCGTGTGTCCGCTCCAAGCCAGTCCCCACAAGTGACCCCAAGCTGTTGCCAAGCCCCTCGTAGGTGCTCCCAGACATCCCTCAGGGAGCTGAGATAACCCAGGTAAAAGCTGTTTCCAAGTGGAGACCTCCTGTCTGTGACCTTCACGCCTCACTCCAAGTACTTCTCCTTTTTTCCACGCTCTTCATCATTTATAACCTGTAAAATCACGGTGTGAGAGCAAGACGTGGAGACCTGCCCCACTAGGTCACAGCGATGGCCCCCGTGGCCTCGGTGTGGGCGGGCGATGCTGTTTGGGTACACACAGGAGC
>NW_010237138.1:0-467 GCF_000690775.1 Eurypyga helias | reverse complement strand
CCCCCCCCCAGCCGCAGGTGCCCACGGCCATGAGGCCGTCCTGGGGTATCCTCCTGCTCACGGCAGTCCTGGTGCTGGGGGGAGCGGCTGCCGCCCGCTGCCCTGCAGCCTGCGTCTGTGACAACATCCGCGCCTACGTCCTCTGCCTCAACGGGAACCTGATGGCCGTCCCCAGCACCATCCCACAGGTGGGCGAAGGGACGGGCAGGGGCCGGGGGAACGAGGACACGGGGGTGGCAGCCCTGGGGTAACCCAGCATTTATTTGTGTGACCGCCAGCTCACCAAAAAACTGGACCTTCGGGGCAACACCTTCACCGTCATCCCAGTAGGAGCCTTCCTCGCCACCCCATACCTCACTCACTTGGACCTGCAGCGCTGCAAGGTGGAGAAGCTGGAGGAAGGGGCGTTCCGGGGGCTGGGGAGGCTGGTCTACCTCAACCTGGCCTTCAATGGCATAGCGCTCCTC
>NW_010237137.1:0-476 GCF_000690775.1 Eurypyga helias | reverse complement strand
CACCCCCGCCCCCCCCAGTATCTCCCCGCGTAACCCGCGCGTCTGCCTCGCGGCGCTGCGCGGGACGCGCACCTGTGCGCCGGTGGGGTGGGGAGGAGACCCTTCTTGCTGCGCCCGCGGGTGCCGCTGCGTAAGGGGGTGGTGGGGGAGAGGGGCTGCGTTTAGTCTGTTTTAAAAGACATTTGCACGTATATTTGGCACTTTAACAGGTGAAAAACAAGCAGATGCATCCACTGCTATCACAGAACATGTTAAAATAATTGACAATTGACGTGTACCCCAAGGTAACGTATGTACGTTTATACAGCACGTATCGGCTATTCACGCTGTACTTCCGCCCCGCCGTTCCCGAAGTTGTACTTTACAGGCAGGATGCTCCCCTGGAAGGCACCGGCTCGTCCGTGCTCTTGGGGATTTCTCCCCCCACCCCTCCACGCGCCGGCGGCGGGGGGAGGCAGGGAAGGAAGGAGGGAGGG
>NW_010237136.1:0-824 GCF_000690775.1 Eurypyga helias | reverse complement strand
GCCCTTTGAGCTCTTCTGAACCACAGCCGGCTGTGCCCAGTATGTCCCTCTGAGTGGGATGCCTCTTGGAGTGCACAAAGTTCTAAGTTTGTGGAACTTCAGCTTGGGCTGAAAACTCCTTGCAGCTCAGGTCTTTGCCCATTGAGAGAATCACAGGTGTCTTACGTGAATATTTTCACTGAACTCAAGGGGCAACAGGAACAGGTACATTTTATGTCTGTCTGTCTCCATATCTATATCAGTGTGTGTGCGTGCAACTTTCTGTTGACAACACTGTTAAGTCACTCTGTTGGTTCATCAATAGTTAAGTTTCAATAGTTTTAATGAAGTTTGAAATGCTGTTATTTCAAAACTGCTGCTATCCCGAAGTGATATCCCAAAGTGTGGTGTGAATCACCACACTGTGATCCCTACACATAATCCCCTAGACATAAACCACTGACCAAGTCTGGGACTAGGAGCAGATTCAGCTGCTCCTAGACTTCTCTCTGGGGAGTTTAGAAAGCAAAGGTTTCCACTCTGAACCTCGTGACCCAACAGGAGGAACTCCTTACCCTGTTCCCCTAAGCTGTATCACACCATCCCAGTTTGGGTTCAACTCCCCTGAACCTATGTAAATAATTTTTAATTCATACACAATTCATTTTAACCCAGTGCTAACTTTATTTCATCTTCATATACTTTTCCATGTGACATAAGTAACAGTGTGTTAGGAGCAACCTGGATAACCCAGGAGGTCATCGAATTTTCATAATTCTCTTAGATTGAATTAAGGAGAAATAACAGCAAACAATCAGTGTAAGGGTTTTATTTATGGTAGAAGC
>NW_010237135.1:0-483 GCF_000690775.1 Eurypyga helias | reverse complement strand
AAATTAGTACACTACAAGATGTAGTTGTATTACAAATGCTTTTGAGAAGGTTTGCTATGCAAATTGTGACTGAAGAATTGCTTTACTTCAAAAGTACATCAGTTACAAAGTGTTTGACAAATGTAGGTGAGTATATTCTTAGCCAGTGATGCTGAACACAACTAAAAAAAAGTGACCCATGATCTTTTATGCAAACTCACCTCTTGTACTCCTTGGGTTCCTGCTATTCAGGCTGACCCCTACAGACAAATAAAAATAGGTTTTCAGTAATATGAGGATGAAAGCTTTTTTCTTGCCCTGTGTTAACTGCTTGGGTTTTAGATCCCATGCCAGTTTGGAACTTAAATATCACAGATTAAATAAAAAGCAAACCAGCAAAACATTGTAAATTAACTTTCACACTAATGAAATTGCACCTTAGTGGCAACCTCAGGTTAGACCTTGAAGCTATGTGTAGTAATGCATATATAAAAAAATGCTATG
>NW_010237134.1:0-642 GCF_000690775.1 Eurypyga helias | reverse complement strand
TCCCGTGCGGGTGGGTGAGCCGCGGCGCCGAGCCGAACGGGAAGGAACGATCCACAGGAGAGGGGAACGCATCCCCGCGCCGGAAGCACCTCAGGGGCTGCCGTTGTACCAGAGCAGGTTCCGGATGGAGGCGAGGAAAAGCCCCCCCGGCCCAGCTAATGAAGCGGGGAGCAGTTCACCCGGGAGTGTTGGGGGTCTCTTAGATGCAGCACAATTAGCAAAGGACAGCTAATTAGCTCGAGGGCCCCCAGGGTCTCCTCCAGCTCCACTCCCGGCGACCCCGGCGCTCAGCGCTCCCCGTTTCCCCGGATACCAAGGAGCCAGGCTGCTGGCGCCGAGAGGCCGTCCGGCCCCTTGGCCACTCACCCCCTTGTAGATATCCACTTCCAGAGTCTGGTTGTTGTTCGGGAAGACCGAGGAGTGCGGGCTGCTGCTGTTGATGCAGACGGCGTTCTGCAACGACACGGGGGGGCGGGAGGTTGGCCTGGCTCAGGAGGAGGAGCAGAAAAGGCTGCAGGTGGGGAGCGGCGAGGGCTGGAGGTGCCGGGGTGCTGGGTGCCTCTTCACAGCGGTTGAAGTGGAAATAATCAGCAGCCCTGTTCCCCCCCCGCAGCTCACGCACAGAATACAGCGGCTCTGCTT
>NW_010237133.1:0-5946 GCF_000690775.1 Eurypyga helias | reverse complement strand
CACTGGTCTCCACTTGGACATTGGGTCGTTGACACAACTCTTTGAGATGACGTGTTGTTTACAAAGCAGGATTTTTTGGTGGGGTCTTTGAGCTATAATGTTCAATTCAGCTGCTTGTCTTGAAGCTATTGTAGCTGCTTCCTATTATAATGTTAACCCTGAAACACTTTTTCTGAACATCTTTAGAAATAAAGTGACAAATTATGTAATCTCTGCACAATAATAATAAATAAAAGTGTTAAGACTTTGTCGTGTAGAGTGAAATACCTCCATAATGCAGTGGCCAACTTTTCAGACGTCCTGACAGAGTCCATCAACCTTGAAAGCCTCTCCAGCCACAGAAAACTGGTTTGATTGGTGTCTGTGTTATCCATTATTCTGTTCAGTAGACAAACCTCAGAACACAGTCACAGTATTTCTGGAAAGCTGTATTTTTAAGTAGAAATTACTACTCAAAGTCCAGTGATTCTTTTTAGTCGTTCTAAACCTTGAGAGTTACAGCAAATTTCAGGACAATTCTACTCTTCCAGGGTTTGAACAACTTATTTTATACAGTTTGCTGTTGTACGTCTTTCATACATAACTAAAAAGAAACAAAAGTATGAAGTGATTTGCTGCTACCTTGCCTGTAATATGAACATTACCTTTCTGACTAACACTAACCATTACATATGTAGTTAGTCTTAAGGTACTGGGTGCATTGTGATTAGAGCAATGGAGTTCTATGAAGTATCTTTACCTGTCAGAAATTGCACTGCCAGTGATACTTAGAAAGTTTTACGTTCATGCTTTGCTTCAAAGCCTAGTATTAGAAATTAATTAACTAATTTAAAGAAAATTAAAATAGTTGCCATCGCAAAGAGAAAAAAAGATCTTTTACTTACGGTATTGCACAGGCTTAGTTTTGAATTTTCTCTCCCATATTTCTGCACTTAGGTATTTCCACAGGTGGACGAGTAAACCCCCGAGAAGGAATTGTGCTTCACTCTACAAAACTCATTCAAGAGTGGAGCTCTGTGGATCTCAGAACTCCAATATCTGATGCTCTGCATCTGCCAGTCTGGGTGGACAATGATGGGAATTGTGCTGCTCTAGCAGAGAGGAAATTCGGCCATGGAAAAGGAATAGAAAATTTTGTAACACTCATTACTGGTACAGGTGGGTATGTTATATTCAGTGAAACCCAAAATCAACATAACAGCGACATCACTCAGACACTCAGCTCATCTTAAAGCATAACACCACCACTGTGCCTGGAAAAACTTAATATATTAGGTTCTTTAACCAGAAATTCTTTTTCCAGTATATCTATTAGTTTCTTTGAGGTTACTGCTTAATTTATTCAGGCAAATGAAATGTTTAGCATAGTATAAGTTTCCTGATAAAAGAAGTTCGGCTGATACAGTTACGCAGGCAAACCGTTTTTTCAAAATAAGGAATATCTAAGCAATTTTAGCTGGAATAATTTTGCTTTTTTTTTAGCTTTATAGCTTAATTCTTTTCTAGCTGCAGAAATACAAGTCAGATCAGGATATGTATGAGAAGATAAGCCACTGAACATGAGACATGATGCTTATTGTATCTCGAATGCAAATGTGAGGTAACTTTTCTCATTTGTTAGGTACACAATCCTTTAGAATGGTGGCATAATAACTAGCTGATGAATCCCCACCCAGGGTTTTGGAAGGAGCAGCAAAGGATCACAGATTTAAATGTCCTGGCTCTTTAGCACACAGGTTCAGCTGTCCAAATACAGCATCAAAACATCTCCTCTGAAATGCAAAATTTTAAAGCCATTGAAAGGCTAGTTTTGTGCATAAAGAGCATGGCTTACAAGCTTAAAAGATCTGTCATAGTAGTTAGTACCATCCATACGCTTTTTAAGAATTGAGAAGCATTATATACCACTTTGATACATACAGGAATAGGAGGGAGCTATGGTCTGGCTTCTTAAGTGTGTCAAACAGAGAAGAAGTCTTCAGTAACCAGTAATTTTTGGTTTCCAGTATCGGAGACCACTGATGCATGTATTTTATCTTGTCTGGATTAGAATAAGCAAATGTAAATGTCTTGCCGAACTGGGGCCTTTAAAACTGTGGGGTTGGTTTGTTTTTTAATTCTACAAGTTTTCATATCTTTGCAGGAATTGGAGGTGGAATCGTTCATCAACACGAATTGATCCATGGCAGTTCTTTCTGTGCTGCTGAGCTTGGGCATATCGTTGTATCTTTAGATGGACCAGAGTGCCTGTGTGGTAGCCAAGGATGTATAGAAGCATATGCTTCTGGAATAGCATTGCAGAGAGAAGCTAAGAAACTGCATGATGGTATCTATGTACTCTGTTTTTGAAAACATGATTACTAAATTGTAGTATAGCAAGAAATTTGAAGAGATGATACTAAGAAAAACAGACCTGCCCTCTCTTTATAGGAGAAGATGAGAATAGATGTACAGGTAACCAGATAGGATTCCTCTGTATGGCCAATCCAGGAGCTACCACAGCCTGTGTAGTGCAATACAACTCCTTTTCAGTGATGGCAACATGCAGGCAAGCCACATTTGGCACCACTGGTCTCAGAATTACCAGAAGCATGTTTTTGAGTTTGAAATTGTTTGATTCCGTGCTTCTACAAGTCATTCCCTGAATAATATGGATATGACTGCTTTTGCTAATCTCAGGGATGGATAGATTGCTCAGGATGCATGCCTCAGTATGCAAGTAAGAGATGTAAAGTTCTTAACTGCTTGTTTGTCACTCTCCATTTCTTGACTTACCACATCACCATGTTTTTCTCTTGGCTTTCTCTCCTTTTCAAACAGAGGATCTGCTTTTAGTAGAAGGAATGTCAATGAAGAAGGAGGAGGTTGTTAGTGCTGCACATCTCATTCAAGCAGCTAAACTTGGGAACACAAAGGCAGACAGCATTCTCAGAACAGGTGAGAATATAGCCAAAAGGGTGGAACCCTCCCATGGCTATCTTTTTGGGGATGCAGAAATAGTAATGCACTGTAACACTACAAACACAAGTCTACACACTGAGGATGTCTCTATATAAAAATTACTAATGGTAGTGAAATGTTAAATATAAATGTTGGAGGACATGTGAGGAGCAGAAATGTGTATTAAGTCTCTGCTCCAATAAATGAGAATGTAAAAAGCTTCTACAACGTTTAAAAAAAAATGAGGTCTCAACATTCTCATATTGGAAAATCTGGGGGCATTTCATTGTAGGCAAGTGAATGGCTAGTCGGAGCAAGCAGAGGCAATTTACATGGGATATTTCAGTTTTACTAGCTTTAAGCACAGTCTTCTTCCTCACACATAGCTGATAGCACAAAGTAGGGTGATGCTTTCCTATTTTCTCTTAGTTCACAAGCGTGGTAACGGACTGCTTTGTCTTTCACGTTCCTATCGTTGGATAATGCATTGTTGTGCAACCAAATGGCCTTTTTTCCTTTTACTTCTGGAATATTAATAGCAAACTCACATTGTCTGATACTATGAACTCAAAACTGTCTGCCATGTAGAATAGAACACTTTCCTGACAGATGCCTGGACTGCTTTCAGTATTTTACTTAATTTCTTTTTACTTTATTTTTTCAGCTGGGACAGCATTAGGCCTTGGAGTTGTGAACATCCTGCACACCATGAACCCCTCTCTTGTGATCCTTTCCGGAGTTCTAGCTAGCCACTATGTTAATGCTGTCAAAGACGTGATAAATCGACAGGCTCTGTCCTCTGTTAAAACTGTGGATGTGGTGGTCTCAAATCTAGCAGATCCTGCTCTGCTTGGGGCTGCTAGCCTGGTACTGGATTATTCTACACGTAGAATATACTAGGTACCTGGAAGAATTCTAGAAATGGACTATTCAAATTCCTAATCAGTGGAGGGGATACTTTGCCCAAAATTTTTCTTTGAGTGCAGCTACTGATTCAGAGTAGTGTTCTGAATAGTTACTGACTACTTCAGCATTTCCTAATAGAGGTGTTATCTTTTTGTATTTTTCCTAAATTTCATCTGACTTCATAGAAACTAATGTGCAATTCTGTTATTTTAATCACCTTGGTTGGTAAGCCTATATGTTGCTTTAACTGTAGCTGAATTATTTATGAGCATATCCTGACGTATGGTGGGGAATAAGTGTATGATGTGTCAAATCATAGCTAACACTTGGGGATCCATATCTCATTTCCCACCTATGTGAAATGAGAAGTCTGCAATGTGACCAGCTTCCCACTTTCCAGGCTTCCACCCACAGAGCAAACGTGATGTAATCACCAGTAGCAGGTAGTAAATGGGTGGAAACAAGGGAAGTTGCCTCTACCATCAAAAACGCTGCATCTAGGAATTGTGGTCCATGAAGGACTTGGTGGAGGCAGTTATTTATTACGTCATCTTTGGAGGGCAGTCTCATTTTAGAAGCTTTGCATATGAAGGAAGAGGACCATGGTCTAGTGAGCCTACAGCCTGCTGAGCAGTCCAGACAAACCAACAGGTGTATCAGTGAGCACCTTTGTCTTCTGGCTAAGGCCAAGAGTAAATTATTTGGATTTTATTGTTTGGGATTTTCTCAAGGGACTTAGTCTGCTACTTTGTCTACGAAATTAGCAGAGGGGACTGTTGATTCTTTGGTGGCCAGTTAGCTGAATTTCAGCTATGTGGTACGTCTGATTATAAGGACTCTGCCTCTCAAGAAAACTCCCACTGCAGCGTGACACAGTGCTTCGCAGCAACAGTTCTGGTGGTTTTGGGTGCAGTGTTGTCCTGCACTCAGCATCAGCTCATAGGATGGAAAGTCAAATCTGAGCCTCATCCTCACCTTCAACATGTTCAGAAATCTGGAAGCAAAATATGTCAAATACCAATGAAGGCTTGCTTAGGGAAACAGTCATTTGTTTAACTAGTCCTTCTTGATATACCTCTCTCTATCCAGCTGCTTTTTAACGTATTTGGAAGATACTGTAGTAATAACTATTTGACACAAGGAGACACTGAAAACCAGACCCATCTGAATGTTGCAGAAAGAAGGTATCTGTGGAAGAGCAGTCACAAGACCATCCTCTGACCTGCATTTCATTTCCTATTTTGACATCTGACTCAGCTATATATATATGTATGTCTCATATTCTCAGAAGCCCAGTAGTTTACTAATACAGGGGAATAAAAGGGGCTGTTCCCACATTTGAACTTTTTCTCTAGCCAGAATGAAACAACCTTCTGCAACCGCTGCCTTCTGCTGTGTAATAATCTTGGACCAAACAGCTGTGAGTAATAGTGAACCACTCTTCCAGCCAATTCTGGGATATAACCTACACAGGTTACCTTCACTTCATCCTCTCTTCCACAAGAAATGCTTACTGGGAACTCTCATCTTCATAGCCAATGTCAGAGACACCACCAGATCTCCTCTGTGATGTCTCCAAGAGTAATAGCACAGCTTCTATTTTATTTTTTTTCCCCTCAGAATTGGCAAATACTGGCTCTTAACCATTTGTAAAGTTGTAGTAAGCTTTATGTCAACAGGGGTTCTTAGTGCATTTTGCTGTGTGTCTTGGCTTCCTTGGTGCTTCCCACTACTTTAGTACCCGAGCGTAACACCATGAGCAGGTCATGGAGAAATGGCTTTTTTCCACGGTAAGAGTTCACAGTACTGAGGTTAGAACAGAGAGGAGCCCTGTTACTTGTTTTTTTTCCATCCTCTGGCATCACAAGGAGTGCCTGACTAAAAGCAGGACCAGGTTTTACTTTCCAGACCTTCTGAAGCTCAGAATTTTTGGTATTTCAGACCCTAGTTGTTCCCTAGAGGCTGAAGGGATGTTGCAGGAGTAGAGAAGACATGAGTCTAAAACACATTTGAGAAGTTTAAACATCTTTAACTAGATGTTTAAAAAATAAAACTAAAAAATAAAACTAGATCTTTAACATCTAGTCCTGTTAAGAAAAT
>NW_010237132.1:0-679 GCF_000690775.1 Eurypyga helias | reverse complement strand
GACAGGGATGGGGACAGGGACAAGGATTGGGATGCAGGTGGGGATGGGTCTGTGCATACACAGGGGCACTGGGATTGATGGGAAAAGGGGAAAAGGCCCCTCGTAGCCTCCCTGGCTCAGTCCTGGCAGGGCAGGGGCAGGGCTGGGGGAAGGTACATCCTCTTCCCCCTCATGGTCATGCAAGTCCTTGCCGGCTCTACTCCCCACATCCATGTTCATTCAGCACCTTCCTCCTCTTATCGGAGTGGTTGTGGGCTTCCAGCTTGGGGGGAGATGGGGAGGGAAGAGGTGCCCTGATGGCCCCAGCCCTGCAGGAAGGGAGAGGTGGGTGGTGGCGTGTCCCCCACTTTTAGGTTATACTGGGTGAAGCCACCAGGGACCCTCATGGGCTCTTAATCCCTGTGCCTGGGGTCAGGGCTTGCCCCTCACTCCGGCTGCTCAGGAGCAGGCTGCTAAATGGGGCTGGGGGTGTCAGTGTTGCCCACCCTACACCCCACGCTCTTTCTGGTGCTATGGGGCTGGGAAACTCCTCTCCCACCACGGCCATCCCTGCACCGGGATGGTTTTCCCATCCTGCAGCACAGTCTCATGCTGAGCACAGCCCAGGCATGGACCACGGTCCCACATGTGCCTGCAATGCTCCTGGCTCACACGGAGAGATATGGCACCCAAGAGTGTG
>NW_010237131.1:0-668 GCF_000690775.1 Eurypyga helias | reverse complement strand
TTCACCCTTTCCCAGGGAATTCAGAGAATGGAGAGGGGTGAAACGTGCCCAGGGCATCTAAAAGCTGCCTGGAAATGCTTCTCCCGTTTGCCACCAGCGACCCAGGTGGGACCCCCACTGCGTCACGGCGTCGGCCCCCTCCCTGCCCTTCTCCCCACACCCCCTGGAAGCACAGCTCCCACAGCTCCTGCCCCTGGTTTCGGGGTCTGCAGGGATTTCCCTCCCCACGGTGACTCGGTCCTTCTTCCCCACGGGTGCCGGGGCCCGGCCCAGCCCCACCGTCTCCATCTCCTTGTCCTCTGGGTTTTGGCCGGCGCAGGGCGGTGGAGCCAGGGCTGGTCGCGTCCCTGTGGGGCTGCTGGAGGACGGGGGATGCTCCCTGCGGAGCTGGCCTCTCGGCTCAAAGGTGTTTTGGGGGTGAAACTACCCTGGCACGTGTTTGTGCCCTCCCTGGGGGCTGCGCTGCCCTGGCTGTGGGTTATGGCTGCTCCTTAACCCCATGGCACCTCCTCCGGCTGGGAAACTGAGGCACGGCACCACCTTCCCCACTCCGTGTGTCCCCCCCGTCGGTCTGTGGCCATACCCCACTGCTGAGCCGAGCCAGGCTGGGCCGGCTCTGCCCCGGGGGTCCCCGGGCACGGGGGAGCAGCCCTGAAACGTGGGTGCAA
>NW_010237130.1:525-735 GCF_000690775.1 Eurypyga helias | reverse complement strand
GCCATGGCCAATGCACTCTGGAATATCAGGTCCATCTCTTGTTCAGGATGTGCTGTCCAGGTCTTTCTCTTGGACTTTTTAATTTCAGCAGAGTACTTTCTTCTCACAGTCATGGCCTGCGAACGCTACGTTGCCATCTGCCAACCCCTGCACTACGGGACCCTCCTGGGCAGCAGAGCTTGTGCCCACATGGCAGCAGCTGCCTGGGGC
>NW_010237130.1:0-313 GCF_000690775.1 Eurypyga helias | reverse complement strand
GTGCTGGGTATCCGCTTTGAGCAGGGACAACACAAAGCCCTTTCCACATGGCTCCCTCACCTGGCTGTGGTCTCCCTTTTTGTCAGCTCTGCCATGTTTTCCTACCTGAAGCCTCCCTCCATCTCATCGCCACCTCTGTATATGCTGGTGGCAATTCTGTACTCAGTGGTGCCTCCAGCAGTCACCTCCCTCATCTACAGCATGAGAAAAAAGGATCTTAAAGACACATTGAAGAAGTTGATTTTGTGAGTAGACATGGAGATGGTGTACGATCCATACGGATGTGTGTGGGATTGCTTCTGCATGACTTTCG
>NW_010237129.1:0-12098 GCF_000690775.1 Eurypyga helias | reverse complement strand
GCGGGAGGCTGCGGCAGGCGGGTTGCCAGGGCCCTCGCTGGTTTTGCTCCAGGGAAAGGAATCGGGGAACAATACCCGGAAAGCGATGGCAGAACTGAGGCGCTGTGGGGCCGAGGGGGTGGGGGGTTGATTTTCCAGAGGCCCCTCACCGGGGCTTTCTGCGTGGGTGAGGCACTGCCACGACACTTGAGCCTTCGTAAGGCCAGTACTTCGCGATGGCTAGGGTCACAACAAGGGATTTCAAGTATAGCAACAGGTGAGATGCTATTTTAAAAGGGCGCATCATGCTGCATGGATGTAGCAGGGATACCTTCTCTGCCAACAACAGCAGCGGATCAAGTGACTTCTTCCACATGAGAGTGCTTGAAATCGCTCACTAGGAGATTAGACCAACGCGGACCAAATCGGTTTTGTCTCGCTTGTACACGGGGATTATGTGGAAACAGCTGATAGTCGTCCATAGGGAGCGTAGATAAAATTATGGATGGGGATTTCCGTAGTTGCGAACAAATCCAGCTGTTGTCGGATGCTTGCCATCCCTCTTACCACAGCGTTTCACTACGACTTGTCTCACAGAGTTGTCGCCCCTCCACAAATAGGTGACCGCAGTGCTGCACCTTCAGAATCCACTTTGTCCAAGTAGAATAGCTTTACATTCATTAAAACCATTTAAAAAGCATCTTTTAAGATTTAGTCGATACAGTTGCCCATGTGGTATTCGATGGCCTAAGGATTTAAACACAACAGAAGGAAGACAAATTCTCACACCGTTCCTAAGACAACAATGAATAGCAGGAGGATGTGCACACGTTAGTACTGCGCAGCCACCTTAACCCCTGCCCGAGGCATCTTGAGGCCTTTTGGGATGTAGTTTCCCACTCCTGCCTCTGGTGCTAACGTGCCTTGCTCCTCAGGTGGGAAATAGAAGTTGCATTCAAGTTAGAAGACTTGAGTTGTGCAAAAGCCAGTACAGGCATCTCGGAAATGAAGCTTGCAGTCCAGTTTGAATGCCACACATAATTACCATTTGAAAATTAAAGAGAAAACTGATAGATAAAAGCCATATGGCAGGTTATAGATGTGAGGCAGAGTATGAAATGGTTGGAATATTTTTTACCAGTAAATTAATTTAAAAACCTATGTGTCATACATAGAAGACTTTCTATCCACAGCCTCTGCCTGTACATAGGATTAAGTTAAAAACTACTGATTTTTACAAATGTTTTTTTCAATGTTCAGCATAAAGTTCTCTACTACATGCGTGTTCTCCAGTAATTTCACTTTTTAAAGCACATTTGCCTTTGCAGATATTAAAATTATGTGGCATAACCGACTGCGTAATTGACTGTAATGTTGCCTGTTTGTTGTGATGTATGTCAGGTTTGAAAAAAGATCCTGGATTCTTAAAGGTTTTCTCCTTTCCTTTTTGGGGGGAATGTAAAAGAAAAAATGAAGTAGTTCTTTTACCATACTCTGTAGAAAGGATGGATCAACAGGTTTGTACAGAATGATGTTGCATGTGTCAGTAGTTAACTGTTCCAGAACCATTCCTGATACAGTTGTGCGTGTTCACTTCTCCTCAGACATCATCACCCTGGAAGTAGGAAATCCTCAAGTGTTTATTTTTGACTGCTAAGATAACAAGTCAGTTTTATAATGGTGTTGGTGTTGTAGACTTCTGCAAAAGTAGGGTTTTTTAATTTATGGTGTGGGTTTTTTTCTTTTTCTTACAGTCCTTTAAACTCCTAGGATTTCTGGATGTTAAAAGTGTCCCATGTTCACGAGAGTCGGTGCTCTATGGCTCCCTGGGATCTTTAGTTGTGGGTCTTGGACACTTTTTAGTAACTAGTAAGTACTTACTCCTTGTGGTTTTTCTCTGTTCACAAGAAAAAACTAATTCCTATTTCCTGTTAGGTTTTACTAATACTGGGAAGTCATCCAAGGTTTTTTTCTCTAATTCCTTGAGGATTTTTATCTTTGTTTCAGGTAGAGTTAGAAGATCTTGCGACTTTGCAGTTGGTGGCTTTATTTGCACGATGTTAGGATGCTGGTATGTAAAACGCTTCTTGGATTTTGGCAGACCTGTGCTGGCTGCTTTGTACAACGGGATCCCTGGGTGACCTTTCGCACTGTTTTTGAAACTCCACAAAAAACTTGCCCAGCAAAGCGTCCTCTTCCTTCTCCCAAAACATTTATTTTCTTAAAGGAAAAGAGTTCAATGCCTTTGCATATTTATGTTTTGTGTTTTGTTTTTTTTTTTTTTAAGTTGCTATTGTTTCTGGAATCCTAAGAGATCAAACCAACCAGTTATTTCCGTCTCTCTTAAGTCTTTTTTTCCTTCACATATGCCATCCTTCTGTCCTAATTATAAAGGCAGCATACTGGAGAAGAGGAGGCTCTGGGGAGACCTTATTACAGCCTTCCAGTACCTGAAGGGGCTACAAGGAAGCTGGGGAGGACTTTTTACAAGGGCCTGTAGTGACAGGACAAGGAGTAACGGGTTTAAATTGAAAGTGGGGAGGTTCAGATTGGATATCAGGAAGAAGTTCTTCACGGAGAGGGTGGTGAGGCACTGGAACAGGTTGCCCCGAGAAGCTATGGATGCCCTATCCCTGGAATTGTTCAAGGCCAGGCTGGATGAGGCTTTGAGCAACCTGGCCGAATGGAAGGTGTCCCTGCCCATGGCAGGGGGGGTGGAACTAGATGGTCTGTATGGTCCCTTCCAACCCAAACCATTCCGTGATTCCATGATTCTAAATGGTCATGAAATTAAGATCCAGATTATAGAAATCAGCATTTTCCATTGGATTTGTATGTCCTGCTCCGGAGTGGCTGCGTAACGTTTGCCTTAAAGAAATAGCAGTTCCCCTGCTGTTTTCCTCATGCGTCATTTCCTAATGAATTTTACTGGCATTACTGTATGTGGTCTAAACTTTTCAACTGGCTGTGTAACTCTGATTTGATACTCATATAAAGCAAGGAACCATGTTTTCTTTTCATCCCCCTCTTCCAGGTTTTACTGCAGGTATAATTTGGCCCAGCACAGGATCCGGCAAAGAATGATTAAAGAAGGAGTGAGAAACAAACTTTTGTTTGAAGGCACTTCTTTTGATCCAGAAAGAAAACAAAGTGGCAGTGAAAGAAACGATTCATAGCCTGCTGTAGAGGAGGAACCTCTGGTCTCATACAGCTTTGGGAGAAGGTGGTCCAAAACTGGCAGTTTTCCCGGTAAATGCGTGAGGTGCCTAAAACTGATAAATCATGCTGGTTTTCCTCACGAATCCAAACAAGGAATTCATAGCCAATCTGTTAAGTCAGTATACAAGCCTTGCTTTGTTTCATGTCCATATGTGTGTGTATGGCCGTGCACACAGACAGGAATGACCTCCTGTTAAACACCTGGGAGCTGAGAGCTCCTGTTACAGGGCCTGGGAGGATTCAGACAGGTTTTGGGACTGCTTCAGTGTCCGTTAGAAACAGCGTGGTGTGTTTTGGCAGAGTTGTAATCGGACCTCCTTCAAATACAGGACTGTTTTGTTCATCAGCTGGTCTCTTGAGTGAGTGCACCCTTCAGTGCCGCTGGTCATCGCGCTGTCTGTAAAGCGGCAGCGTTTGAACAGCAGGCGAGTGCTTTGCTTCCGCAAGGCGGGCGATACCAGTGTCCTCTGTAAGGTTGCTGCAGGGTAACCTCAGCTGATTTGTGTACGCGGTGAAGCTGAAGGATTTCCATCTTCATTCTGTCTGTGCAAAACTAAGAATAAAATCATCTTTCAGAAGCAGTCTGAGCAATGGAAGTCATCTTCTTACTTGATTAAAAATCTTCCTCTTCTGTTTAAGACATTTCCTTACAACTGGTGGAATAATCATTTACATTGGGATAATGGGTTTAAATTGAAAGTAGGGAGGTTTAGATTGGATATCAGGAAGAAGTTCTTCCCGTAGAGGGTGGTGAGGCACTGGAACAGGTTGCCCAGAGAAGCTGTGGATGCCCCATTCCTGGAAGTGTCCAAGGCCAGGCTGGATGAGGCTCTGAGCACCCTGGTCTAGTGGAAGGTGTCCCTGCCCATGGCAGGGGGGGTGGGACTAGATGGGCTTTAAGGGCCCTTCCAACCCAAACCACTCTCTGATTCTATGATTATTTGTAAGTACCAGTGGTCGGTAGTTTGGGGTTTTTTTCTTTGAAAAGGCATGTTCTACTTGAATGTTTCACCGTACATTCTTAGCTGAAAGAAACATCACTATAATATCAAGGAAACCATCTCATTTGTGAACACAGTGTTCGGTCTAATTGCATATTGGTAAAAAGAGGAGTGATGGCATAATACTCCATGCTTCTGTCTACACCAGTGACACAATGGTTTTGTTCTTTTCGCAAAGTGATTTATAGTACATTATGCTGTAAGCACTTTCTGGTCTAGAGGCACTCACTGAGCAAAACCAGTCCTTCCCCTCACCCGTACTTAGCCTGAGAGAGTTTGCGATCTATTGTTAACTCAGGGTTGTGTGGGGAGGTTTGGGAATCCAGATGTAAACAGCAGCATTGCCCTACTTATTTGATTTGGAAATATAGTTGAGAGCACTAAACAAACATGCTGTTTACACTAAGATAATTAAACTTTTACCCTCTGTGGACTAGGCTCTTAAGAAAACAAGCCTGTATACTCTATTTCCTTTCTCCCTCTCCGTTTTTCTTGTTTCTTCTAGGGGAAACAATAAAGATAAAATTCATGGAGGACACTCATTTCAATAGTTTTATATAAAAAGTCTCCAGAAAAGTTGAAATAGCGCCATGAAGCACTTTCTGTCCTCTCTGCAAAATCTAAGTTCACAAGTTAACTGGTAGCTAACTCTAATTCAGAAGAGAAAAATGCTTCCCCTGGTTCTGTGCTGGAGCGGGGGCAAGGGGAGGGAGGCTCCTTCCCCTGGGGGGTAGGAGGCGTTGCTTCCCAAAGCCCTTGGAGCGGTGGTGGGAAACTGAGCAAGGCCTGAACCAGGCCTCGGCGAGCTCCTGTTTTTAACACATGGCCACCTTTTTTCCTGTCTGACCTAAGAAAAGGAGCTGCAGCCTAAGCAGGGAGGGCTTTTGGCTTTGAGGTCATAGTTCAGCTGGGGAATTGAGGGAACAAAAGCACAGGGGTGAAAATGCGCTCTTCGGCAACAAGCAGTTGTAGAGAAAGACGGGAATGCTGTTTTGTTCTGGTGGGAAAGAAGTTAGCGGGCGCGTGACAGCACCCTTCAGAATGCACACGTACTATGACTGGTGAGAAAAACAGGAGAAGCGTCTCAATACCGTGTAAAGTAAAAAGTCCAGGGAAAACTGCAGCGTTAGATCCTCTCCAGTGCTAATTGGTGTTGGCTTAAGCTCCTGCATTTAAGGATATTAGCTCAATAGCAGCTTAACCACAGTATTAGCAATTCTGGCTGTTAACTGTATGAAATTCCAGATGTGCCTGCATTGCCAAGGTAACCGATGTAAAACTCCTGCTTCACTGTGCCAAATGCAAAATGAGCGCGCCAGATGTTACGGGAAGAATGGGGGAAGAGGCAGCACGCAGGCTGACTCGTTGGAGCTTTCTTATGGAGTGAACGCAGAGCCGGAACAGAGCTGACCAAAAGTCAGAGCCTTTGGCGGAGGGAGCGGGGGGATAAGACCAGGAGGCTGTGAGCAGGACTCGGTGGGCGTGAGAGGGGAGGGTCTGCAGTAGCAGAGGGAAGAATGCTCATAGTTAAACATGGACGGGGAGGGGGGGAAGTCTGACGTAATTCCTCCAAGCGCTGGCTACAGCTGCTCCTGCGCCAGCTGTGGAAAGTGGATTGAAAGTGGCTGACGGGTTCCAAACCCCCGCTGAAAGGGTGAGGGGCAGGCCAAAGCCCAGCAATCTCAAAGCTATTGGTTGTGGTAGATGAGGATCCGCTCCCAAGAAAATAAAAATTGTAGTAACTTAATAGAAGTAATTTTAACATTTGAAAAAATATGTCCTAACTTTTTAAAATTAGTGAGCTCTATCCCTGTTGATGCTGATTTTTCCAGTCTAAGTCATTGGTGTAAACACATAACACAGATCTGTCTTTTATTACTGGCCCTGATATCTTTCAAGTATGGCTGCTAACGACAGATGTGATCGCTCTTCCTTTATCGAGGTTCATCCTCAAATGACAACGTAGCGGGCAGTTACTGGAAAGGAAGAGAAATAGTAATGGTGAAGATGTCTGGTTTTCAGCCCTCTGAGTGAGCCTGGAAAAGGAGAGGATGCTGCGCAGCAACCTCAAGCTGTAAAGTTACTAAAATCCTGTTTATTTTAGTGACCGTTACGTTACTTGGTCACTGAACAGCGTCTGACAAGCACACGTAGTTTTTAAAATCCTCCCTTAAATCAACCTAAAACACCACCAAAATAAGTAGCTGGGTTTATGGCCCTGTTGGCCTTCCACGCCTTACCCTTCCCGCTTCCCACAGCAGCCATGCTCTTGGGACGGGGTGTGTGCCAGCCCCCTCCACCCGGGGCTGCCAGCAGAGACCGGGGGGCACCACGCAAGGGCAGGCATCCTCCAGGCCTTTCGGGAAGGCAAGTCCCCGTCGAGGCGGGAGGCAGAAACAGGCTTCGAGGCTCCATAGTGAGCGTCACCTCCCACCCCCCGTCCTAGAGTGTTGCAGAGGAAAGGTCGCCTTCTGTCCCCAATAAATGAGCATGGCTTTTGGTGGGTGGGGCTGGAAGAACGTGTGTTATTTCTGGTGTAAGCAACCCAGCTGACAATGGAGTACTGTGTGAACTCGCTCGTAATGAGCTCCCAAGTGAAAGCTTTTGCCCGGCTTAGTAGACTAATTCCCATACTTCTCCCATTCCCATATCCAGGCGTTTAGCTCCGGAGCTCAGCGGTCACCAGTGAAAGTCCTTTGGTTTGCTCCATTTAAAGTTTAAAGCACATACATTGTTACTGCCCTGGAAAACTGATGAAAACAAAGGTTTGTTCAGGTGATCAAGAAGATGATCCTGGGGTGATTTTTTTTTAATTGGAAGAACCGAGAATTAATTAAATGTCAGGAGTGGAGCTGAGTTTTAGTTCATGTGACTGGAGGGCCTGGAACGTCCCTCCCTCCTGCTCCAGTGAAAACATTACAGTAACCACGTATGGCTGCCAAAGGGTCCGGTGGGAGCGGGCTGATGAGGAGGGGAGCAGGGGGATCCTGGGGTGGACGGTGTGAGGAAAGCGCAGGCGTTAATTCGTGGCCAGCAGCGCCCCGACTGTGACTGTTGGTAGGCCCCCGCTTTTTCACCCCTGCTCTGTCTTTTTTTCTGCCCGGGCTCATTGTTTGCCCAAGAGCCGTCCAGCAGCGAGCCGGCCCGTTCCTGCGGGAATGGGTTGCAGCATCCCCGTATCTTCTGGTTTTCAGGATTAAGAGCAGTTCGGTTCGGAGGAGGGTATTTTAAGCCTTCCAGCTTCTGTCGTCTGTCACGAGCAAGACTGCGTCGGAGCCCTCGGCTTCCCCGGACGTGCCAGGCGCCCGCGGGCAGTGCATACAGTGTGCCGTGGGAGCAGGGTGTTCCACTGCAGGGCTGTCTCTTTGGGCGCTGGCCACAGTCCCAAATGTACCCAGCCGGTGTGTCGTGGTGGCGTATTTAACAGAAGGAGAGGTTCCCCCTCTCTGTCCTCATGCGCTGAAGAGAATGAAACACAGGCTGTGCTTTTTTTTTTAAGCTCCTCGTTAATTTTGTCAAATGCTCTTGCAAAGAGCAGCACATGCGCGCTCGGCCGGCGTGGCTTCCCTCCCCGGACAACGGATCCTCGTCTCGCCAGTTGATGGCAACTGGTTTGTGATCAGCTCTGGTTGCATTCATCTGTCAGATGGCTTGGCTTTCCATCCTGCCTCTACATGCACAGCAAGTTTTCGGAGTTCACCTACAAGCCCTACAACGCCTCCGGCTGATCCTCACGCTTTCCATCATCCAGGTTGAGCGTTCTCACAAAGAGAGAGCTTTCTCCCCCACCTCATCGCTGTGACACTGCACGGATGCTGCAGGAACGGGATGAGAGATCCACGCGCCCTGTTTGTATGTGACTCCTTCTTCTGAGTCAGGGTAGGGTGCCCACAATCCCGGCCAACGGCACACTTAGGCTATGCTACCTCAGCGGGTCAAGGGAAGCTAACATCCCTTACCCTGTCAGGAGACCGTCAGGCTCTGGATGAGACAGGAGGAACATTGCTGAAGACGTAGAGCCGGTACCTCATTTACCATCGAGTAGATACATTACCACAAGCAGCTGTTTCAGGAATCCTTCACGGACCCAGAATACAGCAAAAGCATTTCCAGTGGCCTGTTTCTCAAAACAGGGTACGATACTCTGTTCAGCCCCGCCCCCCCCGGCAATCTGGAACTATGATTATCACGTGCTGTGCTCATCATCCAACATTTAAAGCCCTCGAGGGTCACCCTGAGACAGTACTGGGAGGCTGTGACAGAACTTGTTTGACTCAGTTTCTCAGCTCTGATAGTATCCAAGCGCCACCTTCCTCAGTAACCGCCTACTCAGACTCCCAGAGAGATGAAAGGAGCTCAGCTACTTCCTAGTTCCCACCAAGTCCCCTTGAACCACGACTGCAGAGGGTTTCTTTGCCCCGCTAACACGCACGACGGTCCTCACAATCCCCAAAGCCAGTTCACCATTTCTACTCGCCGTTCTATCTACCACCATTCATCCTTGCACTGGGGACACCACACCTCGGCTCGTACGCCTCCGTCACCCACACGCGCCCTCTTGGGATCATCCGAGATGTGCCTTGGGAGCACCGGGGTGGGCCGCAGCGACCGCCTCCCACACGGCCAGCAAGCTGCTCCCTCAGAGTAAACGTTTGGTTGAAGCGGAGCGAAGGATGCCCAGGCGTGTCGGGGGGGACAGGCGTGCAGCCAGGCTGCCCATGCTTCAGGAATGCGCCGAGAACCGGCAGGCTGCGAGGCGCCACACGCCACAGTCCCTTACGAAATCGCATACTCCCGGCGTGGCAGCAAACCTGGCGCAAGTCAGAGGAGCTCGGTTACTGGTACCTCAGCAGCAGCATCCGTCTACGGGTGACCTCCAGTGGGATCCACGCTAACCAGAACGCTCGAGATGCAGCCACCATTCAAGGAGGAACCCACGCACTCCCTCCCTTTCCCCACCAGCCTTCAGCACTGTAACCTTCACTGGTTTGCTCTGGAATTAGAGAAGGACACTTAGACTTGCTGGCTGATACACCTTTCAGGGCAGTACAGCAAGATCATTCCCAAAACCTCTTCGTTTTCTGGGCTAGGGATCTGCTGAAAGAAACCGTTGGAGTCTCTCCCTTCCGTGGGTGTTTCCTTAAAGGAAAAAATAAAGAAGGACTGGCCGGCGTCCAAGCCGTGCAGGCACATAAATATCCTGGGGCTGTGCCAACGTGGCTGCCAAAGCAGTAGCAGCAGCCCCCTCCTGACAATGTCCAGGACCCGCCGGGGAGACGTTGGTTGTTTGGAAGCGTCTCCCAGCCTTCAACTTCCTCCCCACTGCTGAGCAGACTGCAGAGTTTCCTCAGCGCTGAGCAGGGCTGCGCTCAGCGTGCTACCCTCACGGACCGGAGCACTGGATCGCAGCGATTCCTTCCACCTCCTCCTCGCCTTCTGAGAAAGCAGCTCCTGCCGCGGCCACGAACGGGAGCCAGCTGGGCAGCTCCAGCGCCGGCAGCTGGCGTGATGCTCCGTGGCCCCTGTTCCACGCAGGAGATGATACTTCTCTTTGTAAAAAAAAGGGGCGGGCAAGTTCGTACAAAATGTGGGAGGGAAAGAATGCCCTAGGTCTGGAAACCAAATGCGTTTTGTGGCATCCGAGTGTTGCCTTCTCCGATACGTAAGTACTGAAATGTTCTTACTGCACTGTCGCTGCCACTTTCTCCGAGGTCTCTCCGGGCAAACAGAACGCACAAGACAATTTGCACAAGTAACCTACGTCTAACGTTTCTTCTTGAGGTGCTTGGCTTACTATTTAACGGTGTAATAAACGATCTTTGTTTTCCCTATTGTGTGCCAGAGGCTGGGCAGCCGCCCTGCTGCGAGGGATGGGACTCACAGTGGACGCCAAGTTGAGCGTGGGCCAAGAGCGTGTTCTCTCTGCAGCAAGGCAAACCCCAGCCTGGGCTCCATGAGGAAGGACGTGGCCAACAAACGAAGGGACGCACTTATCCCCCGGTGTGTGACACTGCTGAGGCAGCGCGTCCGGTATTGCTGTCCAGCCTCGGGCCTCTCAGTCAACAAGGATGTTGAAAAACCGTAGAGGCTCCAGTGAAGGGCTCCTGAAGTGTTCAGGGAGCTCAAGCAGACGCCCTCTGGAAGAACGTTGGGAGGAGCTGGACTTGGTCCGAGGAGGAGCGGGCTGACCTAGTAACTGCCTAATACTGTCTGGACAAAGGTGGAGCCCAACGCCCCGTGACAGCTGCAGATGATGCAGCAGGGGCAATGGCCACAAACTCTCCCCTGGCAGCTTCAGGCCAGGCAGCAGCACAGGCTCTTCAGCTACGAGGGCAGCGCAGCGATGGGATGCCCAGAGAGGTCATGTGATTTCCACCCTCGCAGGTTTCCACGCTTGAGGTAGATAAAGCCCCCACTGGCCTGAGGACTCGTGCTGGTCCTCAGGCGGGAGGACAGACTCCACCTCCAGCGGCCTTGCAAACCACCGCCTGCCATTCTGCGCCCTACTGAGAGACGGAGAATCTGCAAAACCCCAGGCAGAGAAAGCGCAGTGCGGTGCAGAGGACCCCCCTCACCACAGCCTGCCGTTTTGCTTTCCGGAATCCATTCCCTCCGGTGCGGGGCTCCCACGGCACCCCAGGCGCTCCGAGAGCAGCAGGGAGCAGGAAGCAGCGCTGCCAGGAAGTGCACAAAGTGGCTTCCGGCCCGCAGCTGCACTGCTCGCAGCCGGCACGTGGTGCTGCGGGTGGGCTCACCTCTGCTCGCTCAGCTGTTTCCCCAACCTTGTTCCTCGGCACGATGCGAGCAAGCCCCAAGTGTCATCTCTTTCAGCACTCTTTCAGTAAATCCCTCCAACGGGTCTTACTCACTTCCTCGGGCCATCTCTTACTACCTCCTTACCGCAAAGACAACAGCCCTTTTGTATGTAACACAAGGGCTCATTTGCTGCTCGGCAGCCCCACAGAGCTGCAAGTTCAGCACAGCCCCAAGGTCTGAAGCAGGTCCATGGAGAGTTGTGGATGCCCCATCCCTGGAAGTGTTCAAGGCCAGGCTGGATGAGGCTTTAAGCAACCTGGTCTAGTGGAAGGTGTCCCTGCCCATGGCAGGGGGGTTGGAACTAGATGGTCTTTAAGGTCCCTTCCAACCCTAACCATTCTGTGATTCTGTGATTCTAAGAGTGAAAAAGAGAATGGAGCCTTTTCGCTTTCCCATCTCCCGGGGCTCTCCCCATCCTCCGCGGTGCTTTGGGCTGGGGCGGATGCAGCCACGCTCGCCCCGGCTGTGCCAGCTGACGCACGCTTCTCATCTTGGGAGAGCCCAACCTCCGGCAGCTGAACCTCCGCAGAAGGGCTGCAGCACCTCAGGGCTCTGACTTCGCATGGCCTAGTTGGAGGCTGCCCCCTCAGGAAGCACTGGCCTGGTTGTCCAAAAGGTGATGAACCAGGAAACCTCCGAATCTTTAAAGGTGACTTCATCACCTGTTTCTATTAAAAACATCTCTCAGGAGTGTCGTAAGAGGTTAAAAACCCCCAAACCAGTGGCTTACACCACGAAGAATTATTTTTAATGCAAGTAGCACAGACTGCTTGCTGCCAGAACACTGGTTGAAGAATTGGGCAGAAAATGCCGTTGCCGACGAGGAATTACGCTGCAGTAGGCACAGCAAGGACCTCGTGTACAGGTACCACCCGCAGTGAGCTCCTGCACACTCGCGCCAGCACTGCCGAGCGCTCCCCACGCCGCGCAGGCGCAGCATGCTGGAGAAGGGCCTGCTCAGGACAGCAGAGCCGGGGCGTGGGACAGGATCTCGAGGCACCCCAGAGCAGAAGCCGGGCCCCGACACCCACTCGTGAAGCGCCTGGGACGCAGCCCCACGCCATTGCCAGGGCGGCAGGGAAG
>NW_010237128.1:2466-11043 GCF_000690775.1 Eurypyga helias | reverse complement strand
CCAAAAAACAGACTTCAGTGCCCTTAGTACCGGCTGAGGCGGGTGCACGGTGTGCTTCAGGCCGAAAAAGGGCCGTCAGTGCCCTTGGTACCGCATGAGGAGGACTGATGCTGTGCTTCAGCCCCAAAAAAGAGACATCAGTGTCCTTAGTACCGGCTGAGGTGGGCGCATGGTGTGCGCTGGTCTCCAAATAACACCGTCAGTGCCCTCGGTACCATGTGAGGAGGACTGAAGGAGTGGTCCAGACCCGAAAAAGAGATGTCAGTGCCCTTAGTACCGGCTGAGGCGGGCTCACGGTGTGCTCTGGTCTCCAAATAACACCGTCAGTGCCCTCGGTACTGTGTGAGGAGGACTGAAGCAGTGCTCCAGCCCTAAAAAAGATCCATCAGTGCCCCTGATGCCGGCTAACATGGGCTCACGGTGGGCTCTGGTCACCGAATAACACCGTCGTTACCCTTGGTACTGGCTGAGGCAGGCTCACAGTGTTCTTGGGCCCACAGATAACACCATCACTGCCCTTGGTACCAGCTGAGGAGGGCTCATGCAGTGCTCTGGCCCCGAAAAAGAGCCATCAGCGCCCTTGGTACCGGTTGAGGTGGGATCACAGAGTTCTTCAGCCCGAAAAAGGGCTGTTAGTGCCCTTGACACCGGCAGGATGCTCAGGTTCCGGGAGTTCTCACCCTCTCTCCTCACACCTTGGCCGGTCACAGCAGCCCCGTCCACCCACGTCCAGCTCACCGTGCGGTGACTTAAATCCCCTCAGCTTATTGCTGCACAAGACATAGGTTGATGAGTTTTGGTGACTTTAGCTTTACATGTATTATCTTCAGAGCCAGTGCAGTTCTTGCTCCTCTGCACGTTCCTCCTTGGTTCAGCCTCTGCTGACGGAGGAGGCTGAGGCAGGTAGGTTACTCCAGGTAGGTAGGTTACTCCTGGTAGCTCTGGGCTGTGGAGGCTGCAGCTCTGACCTGACAGAGAACAGCTTTTTAATCTGAGATGTTCGGCCGGTGGAGAGGAATTGGATATGCGTGGTGGAAATCCAAATTTTTCTATTCAAAGCATCCTGGCATTCTGCACGAGGTGGTGACAGACTGAAATTTCTGATACCACCTTACTGGCATTAGATTTCCTCTTATGTAGGAATAATAAGTTCTGAAAATGACAAGATTGCGCATGTGAAAAGAAGGTGGAGGGTGCTAAGGGTACAGGTAGCTGTAATTCAGTGTTGCAGCTCAACCAGAAAGAACAGCTCTTCCAGAAGTCTCTTGGTCATGTGCTTATGTGAAACAAGTGAAAACACCGCAGAAAGGCGTGTTGGTGCAGCTCCAGGTGTTTGAGTTGCAGCAGAGGAGCAGAAAAACCTTCGGGAGCAGAAATTCTTGGGGTCAGGATTGCAGTTGTGCCCCTCACATCTTGGAATCCTGGTGAGAAAGCATAAAAAAGGGAAGAGGAATTGAAGAGGGGAGAGGAAGTAGTAGGAGAGGAATGAAGGAGGTGGTTGTGTCTCAGTGAACACCACACAGTGATGTTCTGCAAAAGCTCCTGGAAGACAGGAAAATGCAAATGGCTTTGTCATGGCTGGAGGCTAAGGAAAACATTTGTGTTTCATTTACACCAAGATGATGATTGTGGTTGGTCTCCCTTGTAGCCATAGTCTTCTGCCGTTACTAAAACAAAATCTGGACCTTGAAAGGAAAAATAACGAAATCAAGGGTCTCACCTGGTGGGAACTGAGAGCCATTTGATGCGCTGTGTAAGCACACGGGATTTCAAGGGCATGGGGAATGCTACTCTGGCCCCACACCTAGACACCTCACATCACCTGCCCTTTTTTCTTTCTTCCAAATTTAGAGAGCTCCCTCTTATCCCAACCAGAGGTGGTTTTTGAGACCGTAGGGTAACTTACACCTTTGATTTAGACAATTTGCCGCTCTCAGAGAGGCTTTTAGCCTCATTTCCTAAAGAAACAAGACTCGGGCATACTCCCGGTTTTCCCAAACCTTGCGAATTTTGGACATGCTGGCCAGCTTCGGTCAGGTTTGACACACAGGACAAATGCTGCGATTCCCAGACAAGTGCTGCGATTCCCTGGACAGCTGAGCAAGTAGTTTGTGCTCCTGGAGTGTCCCCTTCCTCATCAGATACCAGGGACCTCCCTGGAGCCTGAGCAGGCTGTTACGCCAGCAATGGCACACAAAGAAAGAAGAAGACCGCCTGTACACCAAGACCAGCAGACACGGATTTGATAAGCTCGATTCGGGCGCAGTTGAGTGCGCAGACCCCGGGGGGGAGAAAGAGAAAACTTAGAATATGAGCAGATGATCTGTGCGCTGAAGGGTTTGCGTGGAGACCTTGAGTTCAGTGTGATGTAATTAGGGAGTAAATGGGGTGCTGATATGCGTGATTACCCTTGTGTAGCTCCGCAGCAGTGGAGGAGTTGGGTTATCTCCAGTGGTGGTTGAGCAGCGCACCCCTTGACGAAGCCTCTGATCAGGAAAGGCTGCGGGGTTTGTACACAACCTTAAGCAGAGCTGGTGGTACTAATGTATCACCACGGATATTTAAAAGCGGACAGACTGCATTACTGCTTCAAAAAATCGAGTGGTGTAAAATATAATGAACAAATCTGCACCAAGCCTTCACTGCTGGGTACATTCAGAGGGTTTATTTATCTTTTCCTAATCTCATCCAAGGGAATGAGTCATGAAGCAATTTTTCCCCAAATTTCTTCTTTGAAAAACATTTACCTTTGAGCCTCTACTAATGTTTGATTTGTGAATCCAACCCTTCAAAATATAAAAATTCAAAGTGACAGGCAAAAAAAGGGTATATAATTGCAAAATACAGCAAATTTTAGTAAAGTGGAGTACATTTCCATGCTTCACTCCTGTATTCAACTCCAGAAAAGTCAGAAAGACGAAGCTGGGGGCTTCTCCAATTTTCCTGTTTTTCCAACCAACCTGAAGAAGCAGTGAAGTCCTTGGTCCACGCAACCAGTACCAGAAACCTGCATCCAAGCGGGGCAGTGCTCCATTTTGCTCCGCACCTTTGTGTTTTCCTTTGAATTCCCCATAATTTCACTCCACACGTAGATGTTTTGGTACCAACTGGAATCACTTCCAGGGGCCAGGCTGTGGTTACCCATCGGAAGGCTGCGGGCAGTGCCTGGGTCTCTGCGCTACCTGGCTCTCCCGGACAGGAGGGTACCACGGAATCCTGCCATTTACTTTACAGAGCGTAACTAGGCAACGCTTGGGGCATTTTACTGCCACTTTATCAAATATTATCAAATACAGAGCCAAAAAGCTCTTTATCCAACTCATAACCTCCATATAAAAACATCCCTGGCCTTACTATGGGCTGGAAGCGTTCCCCTGCCCCTGAACACTTCAACCCAGATGTAAATACCTGCAAGAAAGGACATTTGGGAGAGAATTAAAACCCATCAAATATCCAGAAATCTAAACTTCACAGACCATTTTGGAAGGCAGCAAATTGACTACCTTCCATAATAAACTGGAAAGAAGAACATCTTTTTTCTCCTCTAGAAATAAAACTTAAATTCAAAATAAACACCTTTTGCTCAAGATAATTGAGAAGTTTTAGTCACTTCAATACTGCAGTTATCCCTAACAGCAGAATTAGTTTTGATGCATCCTGGTGAGACATCTAGGAGACTGCTCAGGTTTGAAGCTCATTCCCTGACAACAGCTCAGCGCTCCGCTCACCTTGAAACCGCTGGAGATTCCTGGTACAGGACGCACGTTTTCTCAGCTGCGTGGCTTTTTAGTGGCTCGTTGCTAAAACCCCCGAGAAGGTCTTCTTCGCTCCAAGGACAGAAGGTGATTTGGAAAAGATACAAGAAGTCAGAGAACTGGAACACATCAATTTTGTGACAGCAAGGATACTGCGAGACAACGGTGTGTCAGGAAATGCAGTTGCTGCGAAGGAAGATGATTCCTAAAGCATTCACTTTCCTGAAACGATTTTTAAAACATTCACATTCCTAAAACGTCAGTTATGCATCGCAAGGGGAACCCCATTTTCACGTACTTTCAAAGCTGCCTTTTAGAGTACACACCACGCAGCTTTCTCCTTCCTTCTTCCTCACCAGGTCTTTGGTTCGGATCAAATTCCCGAGATGACTTCCTCAGATCTCTCTTGGCATTTGGAAATCAATCCAGGAGTGAGCCAGCATCACCCTGAAACCTAGTTCTAGCCACTACAGGACCCAACAGCCAGTGGTAGGCACTTCTGTAAGGACTGAACAATGCTCCTTCTGCTGTTGGAATTCCTTCTACTCCCATCTCTGTCCCGCTGTGTATTCCCCAGCGTTGCTCTGTCTGTAGCACCATCTAACCTTCCCGTGATGAGGCACTTCAGCCTTGTTTTGCAGACCGGTCCAGAAACTGGTCCAAACCCTTCCACATCTGGAAATCTCACCTGCTGCTGACCCGAGGTCTGACACAGAGCAGTGTCCCACGCTGCGGGGCTCCGTGCCCCAGCCCCGCAGACCGCCCTGTGACACGGCAGCGCGCGTAGCTCTCGCCTGGTGCGTGCCGCGGGTCGGGTTTATCGTTGCTGGCGAGCTTTCCTGGGTTGCAGGGCTGGCCCACAAACTCCTCCGTGCTTTTACTGCCGTCTGTTCGCAGGCGTGTCTGAAAGCTGCGTCCCCGAGAAGCTGCGTCAAGTGGGGGTGCAGGGGTAGGCCTGACGCCCCGCTTCCCGCTGGAGACCAGGGCCGAATGTCAGCCTGTTCACTGTTACCTTCGCGTGAGTGCTGGGGAAAGCCTTGCTGCGCAGAATCCGAAAGGGAAAATGTGCACAGCCCCCAAGACTGTATGTTCTGTGGAGTGGAAAGGAGAGAAGGGAGAAGTTGCAGAAATTAAAAGCCTAGAATGAAGTACTCTGAGAACTCTACTCCCCACCTCCTCCCTGTCCACACCAATCTGCTGAGACCAGCACGTTCAGGTCAGAGAGCTAACTCCGAGTTTGTCAGGATGCCAAAGCAAAGCCAAGTATTAAGAGCAATGAACACTGCGCTAGTCACAACATTTCCAGGGTCACCAGTTCGGCTTTCTGTTGCTATCAGGACTACTGCCTTGCCCTCTCCACTGGCATTCCTTGTTTTTCATAGCCTCTGCATCCAAAAAGGATTCCCAAGCAAAGGCTGCAGACTTGAGCCCAGACCAAGGACAGACCTGGTAAGACTCTGCTTGTCAGGCTTCCTAAAACCATCCCGAAGGATGAGGGTCAGTTCTGCTTCTCTGGTAATTTCAGAATTTAATCCTTAACAAAATTAACTCCTCCTGCCAAAAAGCATCCCACGATATGTGCAACTGCCTGAAACGATTCATTGTCGTGTAGTTGACTCAGTCCTGCCAACTCGGAGCAATCCCAAACTCTGGGTTAAGGTTGGTTTAGAATTATTTAAACTGTGACATAAAGAGTACTTTATCCCACACTGAATACGTTAGCCAGCCCCAGTCCCAGCAGGCACACAAGCCGACCTTATCTTTTGAGCAGCTTTCAGAAAAATTACTTCATATACCAGCAAAATTATTTTAGAAAAGCACACGCGAGCTGATGCCAGCTGATGTTTGTTACAGCGTGACCTCACGGTACATCGAACATGTCCAGGGAAGATCTGCTACCCCAGCACAGCCCCGTTCTGGTCCTGCATACAGAGAGGGACTGCAGACTGCTGAAGTCTCAGGGCTGTGCAAGCCAGTAGGAGAGTGTGCACGCAGTTCATTAAGGCAATTAAACCCAGTAACGAGATGCTGGCTGAGGCTGCCCAGCCCATCGGCCGTCTGCTTGGTTGGAGGACCTAAAGCAGAGTATTTGCAGCACAGTAACGTGTAACAAGAAACCCAAGTAAGATCACCGTGCAGTGAGAAACGTAAGCTTTATCCCCTCTGTACAATGAGATGAGATGGCATTGCCCAATTAGTGCTTTAACTAAATCACCCTCTCCTATCCTCTCCTCAGAGATGGCTTCTTGGCCAATCACTGTCCGTTTCACTCATCCTGAGCATGAAGAGAACAATTAGGCACTATGAGAGTGAAAAACCTTGTGAAAAGAAATAAGACAAAACCCAAAAAACCACACCAGCTACCAGAGACGAAGCTGCCAAAGCTGAAGGAACCAGGAGGCATGCCAACATTCCTCCCCGGTGCGATTACATGATTTAGGCCTTTTTCCAGAGGTAAGGATCACTAACGATATGACCCTTCAGTCCATCTCCCCACTCTACTGCTCAACAGCTTGTCAAGCCATTGGACAATTTCAGCTCTGACAGAGGCAGGGATCTCAAAAATATGAAACACTCAAAATATGATGGCAGAGTTAACACAGAGCGCTCCACACGAGCGTGGCCATGAGCCAGCAACCTGCGCTGGCAGCCCAGAAAGCCAACCCCATCCTGGGCTGGATCCAGAGCAGTGTGGCCAGGGGGGCGAGGGAGGGGATTCTCCCCCTCTGCTCCGCTCTGGGGAGACCCCCCCTGCAGTTCTGCTCCAGCGCTGGGCCCCAACAGCAGAAGGACACGGAGCTGTTGGAGCGAGTCCAGGGGAGGCCCCGGAGATGCTCCGAGGGCTGGAGCCCCTCTGCCATGGGGACAGTCGGGGAGAGTTGGGGGGTTCAGCCTGGAGAAGGGAAGCTCCGGGGAGACCTCAGAGCCCCTTCCAGTACCTGGGGGGCTAAAAGGAAGCTGTGAGGGTGCTTTTCCCAAGGGCAGGTAGTGACAGGACAAGAGGTGACGGGTTTAAACTGAAAGAGGGAGATGGAGATGGGACATGAGGAAGGAATTCTTCCCACAGAGGGTGGGGAGGCACTGGGACAGGTTCCCAGAGAAGCTGTGGATGCCCCATCCCTGGGAGTGTCCAAGGCCAGACTGGATGAGGCTTGGAGCAACCTGGGCTATGGAAGGTGTCCCTGCCTGTGGCAGGGGGTGGGACTGGGTGGGCTTTGAGGCCCAACCTAAACCACTCTATGATTCTATGCTGCATTACTGTCCTGCTGATTTGGCCCTGTTTTCATCAGTTTTGCTTCTATTCTGTAATAGACTGAGTATATGAGCAAAATGATTTCTTCATTTTAAAGGAACTTCTGGAATCAAGATCTCCGTACAATCTAAGAACAACTAAATCCACCTTCTTCTGTGTCTGCCAGCACGAACAGCAGCTGCTGCCCAGGAATCCTAGTGGGCTCATTCAAGGTCTTCATACTTGGAGTGATGACGGGAATACATCTCATCAGAAGTATCCTCCATCTAGGAAGGGAAGTTTTGCCCGAATGCGTACAGCATGACATCTCGCCCGAGTGCCAAGCCAGGTAAGCAATATCTAACCCATCAGCACACGCAGTTCGTATCCTGTCTTCGTTACGTACCGAATTGGGAAGCTGTTTGCAGGAGACAGATGCAGGCTGCTGCACGCACCACGCGAACAGCTGTCGGGGTGTTAGAGCACGCACAATGACAGGGTTTGTTCTGCCTGCAGCTAGCAGCGAGGACCCGCAGCGGACAGGCCACCGCAAGCCTCATCTCTGCTGGCCGTCAGTGCCTTCAGATGCACCCGCATCGGGCAGAACCGAACAGCATTTCCTACAGCCACTTCGCTTACCGGGCTGGCAGGATTTAATAACTGGCCAAGTCTAACTCTGCAGCTACTAATGTGCCATTTGCACGTTCTCAGAAAGGCTGCAGACATCTAAGACAAACTGACAAAACTCTTTTCTTCCCTGGGGAGTCTGCTTGGTTGAGATGCTCCAGCTCCTCGAGCTCTTCTATCGTCCAGCTGCGAGGGGCAACACAAGCCAGAGATCAAGGGAAAACACGTTTGGTACTAGCATTTAAATCCAGGTAACACTGATACCTTTTTTTTAATTAAATACTTTATTTTTTTATCCACAAGGAATCATTTCCCATCACTTCATTAAGAGGAACAGCCCTCATTCTGCCCACCTAAAGCCATCTCCTCCTGCCACCCATCAGCGAGAGGATCAGCAAGGCCCGGTCTGTAGATCCCTTGGTACCACAGTCTCTGTACTGAGGCGCATGTGGCAGCTGCCGTTGACATTGGGATCACAGCGTTGTCCAGGTCGTAGGAACATTCTGCTTTTCTTCTTTGTCAGGACTGCTGAAACACAGAATGAAGAAAAAAGCTCAGGAAGAAAATTAATGATGGCACAAAAGTATATTTGGATATACCCTGAAAGGCAACTTCTCCCTAATAGCAAGCACAGTGGGTCCCTTCCCCTGCCACTGGCGTTCAGTGGTATTTTGGACAAGTCATACAACCTCTATGGTCCAGTTTATTCCTATAGGAAGCAACGTAGTAACTTTCCTACATTGGTTGGTGGGATTTCACTTATAATTTTGTGTATATTTAGGTCGTCATGTAGTAAGACATAATTCAAGCAGTCAAAGAAAAGGCTACGATGGTGATTCAAGAAGTAAAACCCTGTCATTCCATTGCACTAAAGGAGCTGTACTTGTTTCAGTTGGGAAAATAAGGGCTGAGAAGGAAGAAGTAAAAAAAAAAAAAAAAAAAAATTAAAAATATACACCGCGT
>NW_010237128.1:0-2163 GCF_000690775.1 Eurypyga helias | reverse complement strand
CTGGGAGTTTCCAAGGCCAGGCTGGTTTAGTCTTGGAGCAGCCTGGGCTATGGAAGGTGTCCCTGCCCATGGCAGGGGTGTTGGAACTAGATGGTCTTTAAGGTCCCTTCCAACCCAAACCATTCCATGATTCCATGAAAAGTAAAAATGTGGAAGACGAACACTTCCCTGAAGTTACGGAGATGGCAAATCACCACATCAGAGCATTTAGGCTGGGAGTCAGAGTATTTCCAAATTGAAGAGCAAGACCCTGGAAAAACATCTTGGGAATAGCGGGATGAAGTGACCCCTGAATAGTTTTGAGATGCATTTTGATCTGTTTTTGTAAAAAGGTCTGTACACTGTGGTTCCCTGCAGGGCTGGAGATTGGACCTGTAATCCAGAACAGAAGTGTCCTCTTTACTTATAGGCCAGAAAATCTACAAGGCAGTACAGTTCCTTTGTTCCATTGTCAAGCCTCCTTTTCTTTCTAACCAGGCCAATCACAAACTGAAATTCTTGGAGGCCACAAGGTTAGCTACGGTTTATTACTGATGTAATATTGTTTAAAAACCTTAATAGGCACAGGTATTCAGAAGCATCATTAAAAATCTGATTAGGAAGCAGAGACTACTGGAAAGAGCAGCTTACAAAAGAAGCAGCCAACTCACAGACTCTTTTAGGTTGGAAAAGACCTTTAAGATCACCAAACAGCTTCACGCTGCCAGGCACAGGTAAACCCAGGCCATGGAGTGCCAAGGTGCCTGTGAATGCCCGGAAGGTGACAGCAGCTCCCCGCTCTGCTAGTAGGACATATGCAAACCCAGGCTCTGCTGCACACAGGACTGGCTCCGTCCCTTCTTCACCCACCATGGTGACAAGACATGGCCCAGGAGGACCTGCCTACAGTAAGAGAAGAGCAGGTAGGTGGCCCTGCACCAAACAAAACGCAGTGGCCCTGGCTGGGATCTCTAGGAAAGGAGTTTAGGATCAGGGAAGTACACGTGGCAGGCACCCGAGTGCTCCAGAGAGTCTCTCCCAGCAACTTTAGCTCCAACCACGCTTCACTTAGGTAGTCCCAGGGTATTTACAACCCTTCGATAAATCGTTCCACCAGGCAGCAAAATGCAGACTGTACCCTGCTTTCCCAGCAGATTCACAGAAAATGGCATGGTGATGACGGCCTCACAGAAAGCAGAAGGAAAATGCCACAAGAACCGGTTAAGTGCCCCAACTTCTCCTCAGCTTCATTTTAGATGCTGACCAGCCACGTTGGGCGTACGCCTCCTTAAACGAAACTTGCTCGTGTGTCTTTCACAGATTCCGTAAAAGCCTATGGGGATCTGGGAGTGGAGACTGAAAGCCTTTTCTCCAGACAAAGCTGACGGTGGAAAGCGAAACTTCATTCGACCCTGTCTTTGTAGGAGATGAAGGCTTGGAAGTTGCAGCCCTCTGCGTACGGGAAGGAACGGAGAACACAGCAGGCAGCTGGTGGGAAAGGAACGTTTCCTCTGTAAGACTTCACCGTGCTGTTGTCTGTATTGGGTTTACATCCCCCCCCATCACCGCTTCACCCCATTTACGCAGGATCACACGCAGCGTGAAGGAAGGTTTGGGGCTTTTTTTGAAGCAGCACTCTCAAGAATAAGGTGGCAACATGCGGAGAAATCTTTAGAGAAGTGAAATAGGAGGGAAGATGAAAAGCTTCTCAAAGAGAATAGCCCAAAAACGAAGGAGATACCACAAAGGAACATGGAAATGGGGCAGATGGAAGAACAGCTCACGTGCAGCAGAAGAAAGTGAGGGCTGAGGAGAATCTCTGCCCTTTGTTGGACGCGGAGGGAAACACAGTGAGAAAGCACAAGGAAAAGGCTGAGTACTTCATGCCTTGTTCGCCTGCCTTCAGTGACAGGACTGTTGGTTCTCGGCAAACCCAACGCAGCAGAGAAGGCGCCGTGACAGCACATCCCGTGAAGGACTCAGTGTACAAGTTCTCCAGACCAACACCGTAAAAGCCCCCAGGAAGCGCACACAGGATGAATTCTCCCATCCCCTGTTGCCCTTGGACAACACCACCGCTCTCCCGGCACTCATAGAATCATAGAATCATGGAAGGGTTTGGGTTGGAAGGGCCCTTAAAGACCATCTAGTTCCACCCCCCCTGCCATGGGCAGGGACACCTTC
>NW_010237127.1:0-432 GCF_000690775.1 Eurypyga helias | reverse complement strand
TCACTGCATGTCACGGCATGTCAGAACATGTCCTGGTGTGTCAGAGCGTGTCATGGCATGTCAGAGCGTGTCAGACCGTGTCGTGGCATGTAATGACATGTCACGGCATGTCAGAGCATGTCAGAGCATGTAATGGCATGTCAGAGCATGTCAAAGCGTGTGACGGCATGTCACGGCATGTCAGAGTGTGTCCTGGCATGTCATGGCATGGCATGGCATGTCAGAGCATGTCATGGCGTGTCAGGGCGTGTCATGGCATGTCAGAGCATATCCTGGCATGTCAGGGCATGTCAGAGCGTGTCACAGCATGTCAGGGCGTTTCATGGCATGTACTGGAGTGTCATGGTGTGTCACAGCATGTCACACCATGTCAGAGTGTGTCAGGGCGTGTCCTGGCATGTCACTGTGTGTCATGGCATGTCAGAGCGTGTC
>NW_010237126.1:0-3310 GCF_000690775.1 Eurypyga helias | reverse complement strand
TATTTACCTATTTTTTTTTAGACATATATTTTATTCTATGAAGCAGTTTATTTTACTTCTAATATAAAAACTTCTGAATACAAGAAGAATTTTATTGGTTTGTTTTTTGTTACTATTACAAATTGTTGATTTTTTTTTTTTTTAACTGCACCTGTCTTCAGCTGTGAGTAACTTTTGGCTCCTGTCAGTTCAGGAATTCAGCCATACTTATTTTGGTGTATAGCTGGGGTGAGCAGGACTGGAAAGATGACATCAGTATCATAGCACATACACTTTTTTTCATACAACCAGTTTTACTAGGAAGCATGACATTTCTGAAGATGATTTGAAAAGATATCCTCTGTATTTTTCTACTGCTTTCTTAAAGAAAAAAAGACCTGTGCTTCTGTTTTTGTGTAGATCTGTTTATCAGTTCATTGTTACCTGCACTCAATAACAGAAGGGTAAAACAGGTATCAAAGAACCAGAGCTTTTACAAGACGCTGGGTAGCAGGGAGATCGTTTGGTGTCTGCACTCCGGAGACTCTTCACTGTGAGCTCAAGAGGGACCTTTCTTGCTTTCTCTGCAGAGCAATCAGTACAGGGATGGCTCTGAATCAGCTACAGGATGTGCATCTCTGTTCTGCAGAATAGCAAAAGGAAAGGAGTGCTGGGGGGACCATAGGGACAATGAGGGGATGTATTGTACCTGTCCTCTAGGATGTGAGAGGGAGCTGTGGAGGCTGGTGTGATGAGAAGCAAACAGTGGAGATAGTGCAAAACATCCTTGCAAAGACACTAGTGGGCTGAGAATCATGATGGGGGGTGGTGGTGGTGAGGATAATCACAGTTCATTTTAATTAGTTCCTGTCTCTCTACAGCTCTTGGGTAGACAGACGAACTTAAATAAAATGAAGTCATGGATGGAAAAGGGGAAAATTACATTTAATGTACCAGTTAAATTTGTAGAAAAACGAACAGCTAGAAAGTGGAATGAAGAATTACTTTCAGCTTTGCTTGAAACGTATAAGATGTATATTGTGCTTGCACATCTATCTTATTTGTCTTGAAACGGGCTTTTTTGTCACAAAAAATGTTTTCCCACAGGTTTGTGTGTTTATTTTTTTATTATTTTTATTTAACAACAAAAACACCCTTCCTAGGAGTATTTGACAAAGTGTTGTCATCAGTGTTAACTTTTCCTCCCACCCATCCCTTGTGTTGAAGCAGAAGAATTAGCACTTCAGTCATATGAATTTCTTGGTGATCTCTAAATTTTACTGTTCGATGCAGGTGGTTCGATTTTCTGCCTCATGTGGGACTTCTTTTAAGCCAGACTTTCCCTGAGCCTATGTTTAAAAAAAAAAAGAGAGACTTAGTATTTCAATTCTTTTCATAAGGAAATGTTACATTTATTCAACATCTTTTAAAATTTAGAAAAACCCTTCGGTATAGACTACTTACATGGCCTAATTGTCAAAATATTTGTGAAGCTTAGCTTTGTCTCAGTTGTGACAACACTAGAACAACCCAATGTAGTTAAAGCAACTGAATAAGGAGTATACTTGGAGACTTGTTCTGATCTTGGGCCGTTTTTGTGTGGCTGACAGGATTATGCACCGTCTTGGACCTCTTTCACGTATATTTAGGATGTAGTGAGAACTTCCAACCTGAAATCCTTCAGCAAAGGACAGGCTTGCCTTTAAGTGGCAGTTCAGGCAGATTGTTCACATTGTGGTTTGCATTAAGCATCAGTTACTGAGAGGTGTCTTATTCTCTTGATGGTCTGTAGAGAATTTAGGCTCCTTCTTTTGAATCAAGTTAGTCTTTCAGATTGTTTCCTATGAATTTCCACGATTTGTCAAGTAGATCTTGTATTTTCTGAACTGAATGGCTACAAGCAGTGTTTGACATTTTAATGGTAGGAATGCATACTTCTAGCTATGTCATTGGATTCAGAAGAAAAATACTTCTGAAAAAATCCATTTCTCTATGTAGAAGTATACTAGACAAATATAAAACCAAATTTCTTTCTATTAAATATAGAGGAATCTCTATGAATTATATCGTCTTAGATTTCTACTACTTTTACGGGAATTCTTGGTGGAAATTATTGTAAATTTTAATTCTGAAATTTATTATGTCAGTGTACAATAACTTTATTTT
The DNA here is from genome assembly GCF_000690775.1 of Eurypyga helias. NCBI lineage: Eukaryota > Metazoa > Chordata > Aves > Eurypygiformes > Eurypygidae > Eurypyga > Eurypyga helias. Next base: position 1,165 of record NW_010237126.1, on the reverse strand, counting down.
TTGATTGTTCTTTTGCTTGGTACTTAGCCTTCTCATTTTATAGTCTTCCATTTCCCATCTTTTACTGGCAATGCTATTGCAATTGGAGAACTTTTTTTTATGTAAAAAACATGGTGAAAATACAGTTTGTGTCAGTCATCATACTATAATTAGTCATATGTATTATCATGCTTAATGGCAAGGACAGCCCTGGTCTGATGGGAGCATATGACCATGGGATATGACACAGAATAATGCACTTCAGTGGTAGATGTTGATGAAGGATACAGTTTGGAGAAGTATTTACATTTAAAAGCCACTTTATCCTCTCTTGGTGTCTCACCTCTTTCTCCTCTCCAGGTTAAGTATCTGGCAACTGCAAATGTTTGGTACAATACGTTTTCGTCACTTATGCGTATAGGAGGGTGGAGGAATATTAGTAAGGAGGATATACGTTAATAGCTTTTATCTCCTTTTGAACACTTTCACAGAATTCCCAACATGCGAGCCACTAACTCAATTCATATGCAAAAATGGAAGATGCATTAGCAGCAAATGGCTGTGTGATTCAGGCAAGTATCAAGTGTTTTCTACCTGAAACATCTATGGTAGATATTACATAAATAATGCTTTGATACTCACTCCTTTCTTTCGAGCCTGATATTGCCAGTTTAACATGTGAATTGTTAGAAAATGAATGCAGTATTTTTAAATTACTGACCTGACCTGGAAAGCTGCAATATTGATGCTTCAAGGAATGAAGTGGATATGGTAATAGTTACAAATAGTATGTTCTGTAGAATGAAGTGTGGTGTAAACTTTCATTATTAAAAGAAAAAAGGAATCAGCTGGGCTATCACTTATAAAAGTACTTTCTACTTTTAGAATAGAAAATATTTCCAGTGACCATAATGTCTGTTTGGTTTTTTTTTTGTTTTGTATTGTTGTTGTTTGTGCACGTGGGGGTTTTTTTTGTTTGTTTTGTTTTGTTGTTGTTTGTGCACAAGTTTGATTTCCCAAAGAGCATCCCTCAAGAGGAAAGGCCAGGATGACTTTACAATGTAGTTATTTCTTTTGTCTGAAAGAATACATATTTGAATGACAGCTGTTCAACTGAATTTTTCCTCAGAACTTCTGATGTGGGATTGATGTCATGCCAATCCTAATCACGTTGGGTTGGTTCCTC
>NW_010237125.1:1925-2258 GCF_000690775.1 Eurypyga helias | reverse complement strand
TGCCATCCGTCTCCGCCTGTTCATGTGGGGTGTGAAGGGTCGGGGCCTGCGCCGGGTCGTGTGTGCCGGATGGTGTCGGGCCTAGCAAGATCCCAGCACTGGGCATGGGCAGAGCTGGGAGACGTGGCAGATGGGACCGAAGGTAACAGCTCCCCTCAGGGGTCACATCCCCACGCCCCTGAGTTGCGCCGCCGTCAATTCCGTGTCGTCTGAAGCGCTGAGCACCGCGCGTTTCCCCTGCCCATCGCTCTCCCCCGTGCGCCTTGAGGCCGCCGCAGAGACCCCCTCGCGCGCCGCTCACGGGCCCTGTCCCTTGGGACAGCTTCCCGGGGC
>NW_010237125.1:0-1769 GCF_000690775.1 Eurypyga helias | reverse complement strand
GGGAGCCAATGGCCCAGCCGGAGCCCGGGTGCTGCAGTCACCTGTGTCATGAGCGGCTGTGCCTGGCCCTTCCCTGTTCCCGTGATTCCCTACGGCACTGCTGTCCCGGGCGTGGAGCGCTGGGGTCACCCCACCATCTCTGTGGGGCAGGCACAGCACAGTTCCCCCCTCGGGGTTTGTCCTCCTCCACCTCGCGTTGGCCCAGCCCAAATCTTCCGTCCAGCACTTGGGGCCCGTTTGGTTTTTGTTTCATCCTCTGTCCTGACCGGCTGGAAACTCCCCCAAAATACTCTCCCTTGAGGATTCAGTCTCCGCGTCTGCTCCTTCCCTCGTTGAGACCTTTGAGGAGAGTGAAACAGTCGGGGTTGTAACTGCTCCCCCTCCCCTCCCCGTGCTCTTGTCCTTCCTTTCTAACCTTTTCTCGTGCCCCTGGGTGGTTTCCGTTTTCCTGGCGAGTGGTACGCGTCGTGTTCACCGTCGGCGCTGGAACACGCAGCCGTGTCTCCCTGCGCAGCGTTTCCCAGGCTCTGCTCTGGGCTGGCGTTCCGCGCCGTGTGCGACGGACGGCGACGCTGGGGAAAGCTGCTGGCGGGACTGGTCTGCCAGATGAAATCATTTAAAGAAGCATCTGAGCCTGTCTGGCCATGCAGTTCTTACGATCGCCGACGCTCCCGCTTGCTCCCAGTCTGATGGGCTTTACCCACCAGCGTTGTCGCAACGGGGGTGGATTTCGCAGACGTGCCCTGCCAAGTCCCTTCTTTGCTCCTGGGCTTTCTCCATCTCCTGGTGCCTTCCCGGGCCTTTCCGCAGTTCCCGTGTAGCCCTGCACATTAGTACATCCTTCAGTCAGTGACACTTAGGTACTTCTCAACGAACGACTTTCAGTGAGAACAGGGTGTCATTTTTAACCTTATTAACTGTAACGGAATGGGCTTTACGACGTATTTGCTCTTGCTGAAGAAGCAGGAAATCTTGTTGGTTTTCCCGTGGAACGGAAGGGCAGGGTTGCTCGGGCAGTGGCATCGGCCTGACCCCAAGGCTCAAGAATGACAGTGCAAGAGTAACGGGCAGCAGGAGGGCGTGGAGGGTGGGACAGAAAAGCAGCACAAGTTGACTGCCCAGCTCCCTTCCCCCGGAGCTGATCTCGGCCTAAAGGAAGCGGCGGATGTCCTGTTCCCCCCAGCAGCGAAGCCTTTGGCCGGTGCCATTGGAAAGGGGAGCTGGGACACAGCGGACAAACAGCAGAAGAACTGGGAGGTGGATTAGGAGCTCAGTAAGGAAGACAGGAAAGACGTTGCCGTTTCCTCGGGATTTGCCTTGGGGTTGGTGTCATTTGGCATTTTCAGTCATGCCCAGGGCAGCAGGGTAGTGAAATCGCCGAGGATGCAGACCAGCAGTTTTCCCTGAACAGAAGGTTCTGCAGGAAGAACCGGATGGCTCTGAAGCCTCACAAACACCACCCGGCTGGTTCCCAGTGCCGCTGTAGCGCGCAGTCGTGCAGGAGTCGGCGCTGTAAGCTGGAGGCTCCTCTGATGGCAGCAATTCCAACCCAGCCCAGGACGTTGCGGGAGAACGCGGGAATGTCGCCGGTGTAACACTGTGGAAGGCAGCTGGGAGCCTGGCAGGAGGTGGTGGAGGTCTCTGCTGGTGGGAGAAGCGCTAATGCCCCGCGGACACGGCACAGCGAGGGTGGGCATGGCTCTGAGTGTAAACGCCTCAGCGCGTAGGCACGAGGAACCACGAAGGGCAGTGTCGGTAATGGAACAAGC
>NW_010237124.1:1396-1639 GCF_000690775.1 Eurypyga helias | reverse complement strand
CTGCGCCGGCTCTGTCACAGTCAGGAATACGTGGCAGTTCCTCACCCGCGTTTGGCGACGTGATTTCATCACCCCTCGGGTCCCGTTGCTGCCGGGCGGCTTAACCCAACACAAGTTCGTGGCTCCGGAAACCCAAATCCAGCTTAAATTTGGTAGGAACGTGTCTCCGGCCGAGCCGGTTGGAGCGCTGGGCACCTCCCGGGCGAGCTGCGGAGCCAAACCATAAATGAGAATCGCAGCGTG
>NW_010237124.1:0-962 GCF_000690775.1 Eurypyga helias | reverse complement strand
GCTGGCTGGTACCCCACTCCCCAGGGATACCCCAGGGATGTGCACGGCCCTCAGCAGGTCCCAGGGGCCCCGGGTGGGCAGGGAGGGGCTGAGGCCCGTGGGTGACGGCGGGAGCCAAAAGGCCTTTCATGGAGCAGAGCGGGAGTAATTTATCGGGAAGCTTTTAGGGAAATGAGCAGCTCCTGGGCCCCTGCCAAGGCGCAGCCCTACTGGGCTCTGCCCAGTGTCCTCTGGCAGCTCTTGCTGGGAGGGGGGGACATGGGGACGAGGACAGGGTAGGGATGGCGATGGGAGCAGGGATGAGGAAGGGACAGAGACAAGGATGGAAATAAGAATGGGAGTGGGAATGGGAATGGGAAATGGGAATGGGGACGGGATGGGAAGAGGGACAGAATGGGGATGGAGATGAGAACAGGGTCAAAGGATTGGGACAAGGATGGAGATAAGGAATGGAATGGGAATGGGACGAGGACAGGGATAGGTATGGGGATAGAAATAAGGATGGAAATGGGGACAGGGATAGAGATGGAGGTGGAGTTGGAGATGGGACAGGGATGAAGATGGGACAGGGATGAGGCCAGGATGGGGACAGGGATGGAGATGGGCAAGGGCTGAAGATGGGACAGGGAGGAGCTGAGACCGTCCCACGCTTTGAAATACCCTTTCCCAACTTCTCCCCTTCCTTTCCCAAAACACGTCTCGGCGCTCCGGCCATCGCAGCCCTGCCAACCCCGGGGCATTGGCTCTGCCCAGCGGGGACACCGCACCCACGCCGCGTCCTGCTGCCTCCCACCCCCCTCACCCACGGCAGCCCTGCGCATCCCCAGCACCTTCCCTCGTCCCACTGCGGCCCTCGCGTGGGAAGATTTCCCCCTTTTCCTAGGGGGCAGCTAATTAAATCAGCGAGGAGCGTCACAGTCTCGCGGGGACCCATTCCCGGCCGCGGCAGGCGATGCACGGCC
>NW_010237123.1:385-4954 GCF_000690775.1 Eurypyga helias | reverse complement strand
CTCCGTCCGAGGCGCGTCCGCGTAGCCAGACTCGGCGTTGGGGCCTCGCGTCCTTCACACCCGCCGCCTTCTTGCCCCGCAGACCAGGAGGTGCGCGAAGGAGAGGCCCGCCTACGCCCCGAGCAGCAGCGACGATGAAGGTCCGTCAAAGGAGGGCGGCGTCACCTACAAATCGACAAGGTCGGCGGTAAGGACGGGGCAAGAATGTGGTTCTGGGCGGTGAGGTCAGGTGGGACCGGCAGATCCCACACTTGGTAGTGAGAATTTGCCTCAGCGAACGTGGGATCGGCCGTTCCTTCTTTTTTATCTACAGACACACCTCCTTGTCCCTCCCCTCTGAATAGACAAGCACCTTGTGCTGCGTTTATTCTCCTGATAGCCCCTGCATCCACAGGAGGCCACCGAAGGTTGGCCTTTCCCTCTCAGAGTTGGGAATTAAAACCCCAAGGTGCCGCTGGACTTGCCCAACGTGGCACAAGGTTTTCAGGAGCAGGACCGCTTGGCTCAGCTTTGCCCTACTGGTGGGTTCGTGTTTCCAGTTTTAGACAGTCTTTCTTCGAGGTGACTTAAGAGGTTGATCCCCTCTTTACCTTTGTGACTAGTGAGGGAGGAAGAGCTACTGAGAGAGGTCGTTGTTTTCTTGGGATTGATGGGCGGGATGTCCTGTTAATGTCTGGAGTGGAGAGAAATCAGCTGTGAAGGTTTGGGCACAGCTCAGATTGCTCTTCCTCTACATTTTTCCCTTAACTTTCCTCTTGACCCAGTGAAGTTTTGCCCATCAGTGTGAGCCTGGGCAGGGTATAAGTAGGGTTAGAAGCAAGTGCCAACAGATGTTCCTCTTCAGACCTGTTTCCTTATTGTCTGTGCCTCTGTATAAAATGGGAATAATGCCTGTCCCCAGGCAAGGCGGCAGGGTCAGACCGAGGTCTCCTTGTCACATTAGAGATTCATGTGATAACCTCGTGCTGTAATTACTCACTGCTTTGACTGCTGCCACGGGGGCAGCATGTTGTTAGCCCTTCCTGCTGTAGGAGAGTGGGAAGGGAACAGGAGGAGGGGACAGCTTTGGGACTCCAGTGGGAAGGGAACAGGAGGAGGGGACAGCTTTGGCACTCCAGAAGCTTTTGGCACCTCAGTTGGATTTGGTTTCAGTTGAGGCTGGCTGTAATTACTCTTTGGTTTCTGTGCAGCTGCTCCTGAAGATGTGCTAAAAGCTGGGAATAGGTATCTGTTCAGTCTATAAAGAGGAATCTAAACCCCATCGCTGTTTTGAAACTGAATGTAAGAACAGGAGGAGGGGACAGCTTTGGCACTCCAGAAGCTTTTGGCACCTCAGTTGGATTTGGTTTCAGTTGAGGCTGGCTGTAATTACTCTTTGGTTTCTGTGCAGCTGCTCCTGAAGATGTGCTAAAAGCTGGGAATAGGTATCTGTTCAGTCTATAAAGAGGAATCTAAACCCCATCGCTGTTTTGAAACTGAATGTAAGCCACCCACAGCTGGGTTAACAGTTCGGACATAGCATCCTGTGGGTAGGATGGTCTCATGAATGAAATGTGGGACGTGGCAGACCCGAGTTCAGCTTCCAGCTAAGCTGAGCATGAAGGTGTGAAGTAAGGACAGGTGCTTCCTGACTCTGCAGGCTAACACTTGGGAGCAGGGATAATTAGTCCTCTCACCTCTGCAGGCTGGATCTGGCCCATGGGGCGTTGCCCTGGCAGGTGCTAAGGGGGGGGTGGAGCAGGCCATGTCCAGTGCTCGCTCTGTGACCAACCCTTCAGGTAGGCAAGGAGCTCTCTGTCTTGTACGGGTTTTCTCTTCACTGTTGGCACGAGTTCTTCTTGCTTTTCAGAAACCTGTTGGCCCAGAAGATATGGGAGCCACAGCAGTTTATGAACTGGACACGGAGAAGGAGAAAGATGCCCAGGCCATCTTTGAGCGCAGCCAGAAAATCCAGGAGGTGAGTCAGCCTTGCTCTGTAAAAGCTAGTGCTCTGCAGCAGGAGTACATGTGCTTTACTCATACCCTGCTGCACACCGATGAGAGTTTGAGACTCTTCCTCCCTGGAAATCTGAGAAGGCCCTTGCAAAGAGGGGAATTTTCTGGCTTTATTGGCATCTTGGTATTGAGGAAGGCAGGGCTGGGAAGGGAGACTGGTGCCTGAGTGATGAGAGCCAGTCTGTGCCATGAAGCTTTCCTGATCCTTAATCACCTTTCATTTTGCTTTTCTAGGAGCTGAGAGGAAAGGAAGATGATAAAATTTACCGTGGTATTAACAACTACCAGAAGTATGTGAAGCCCAAGGACACATCAATGGGAAATGCCTCCTCAGGAATGGTCAGGTAAGTTGGGATGAGCCTCAGCGGACTGCGACCACAGAGGAGCTCAGGCACCACGCCCAAAGGCATCTGTCTGGGGCTTGATCTGTGCCGTTACTGCGAGCTTCTTTCTGCCTAGCGCGTCCGTGTCTGGTTCTCACCAGGCCCACAGGGATCTTCTCCACTGTGGCTGCGCAGCCGGCCTGAGCTTTCTCCCACCCTTTCAGAAAAGGACCCATCCGTGCTCCGGAGCACTTGCGGGCCACGGTGCGGTGGGATTACCAGCCCGACATCTGCAAGGACTACAAAGAAACGGGGTTCTGTGGCTTTGGGGGTGAGTGGATCATGCCTGTGGCTGAACCCGTGCTGTGGCAGGTCTGCAGAGGGATCTACACGCAGTTTGTGGTGCTGCGTTCGTGCCGCCGGGTGTGCGCTTACTGACTTACGGGCGCCTGTTGGCGGAGCTGGCGTGTGATGCTGTTGCAAAGTTGTATGTAACGCTCTTGTCATCTGTGCCGGCCCTTCCGAAAGCTGATGGCCTCGATCAGTCGTTACGCGAGTCCTGGGTAGGCCCCCGGGGGGGTTGCAGTGACCCACATTCCCACAGGTGTTCTGGCTGCTGAGGCCGTGTGCAGGATGAGATTTCCTGTTCCTTATCCCGCTTCCCATGTGCGTAAATGCGGGAACCGTCGCTGTGGCACACAGACCGCGATCCCTGCGTGGGATCCTGTGCCTGCTCCGGGAGTTTGGGGCCGCCCTGGAGCACAGGGGGGCGGGAAGCAATCAGGTTTCACCTTCTGCTGGGCAAAGCTCAGGCTGCCCCTAAATGACGTGTCCTGTTAATGCTCCAGCCCGCACAGCCTGGCTGTTAATTCCCCTTTCTTTGTGCTGCTCAGACAGCTGCAAATTCCTCCACGATCGCTCGGACTACAAACACGGCTGGCAGATCGAACGGGAACTGGATGAAGGCCGGTACGGAGTCAATGGTACGGCACCACCCCTCTGCTCTCCCTCTCCCTAAGGTACCGGTGGGTGAGTCTGTCAGGTCCTGTCTTTTATCATGTCGTGAGTGGGACTTAGGGATGTTGGATCATTAAGAATGAAGTGGGTCCTTTGCTGTCTCAAACTGCATGGGCTGTGGGTTAAATTGACAGAAAGGACTCTCTTCCCAAGCTGTGGAACTCGCTGCTGCAGGATAGCCTTAGGGCCAGGAACCACTGACAGCGCAGAGCAAATCTGCTTTCAGAGAACCACCGACTGGCAGCAGGGAGAATTATTTCCTCTGGCTCTCTAGAAAAGGACAGCATGGCTGTTGTAGGGGTCCCAGCAGCGAGCTGGGGAGATGTGACCATCTCCTGCCACCCAGATGCCCACGAGGTGGGATGCTTTCTTGCTACGTCACATTGTTATTTCTCACTCGCAGTGTATCTGTGGCTCAGGGCTCATGAGTTGCTCACGAACCGCTGTGCAGTTGGGGGTAAGATGATGCTCTTTGTTCCGTTGGAGCCAGAGAGTTGGTGGCAGCTGGTTTGGAAGAAAATCGAAAAAACAGGAGGGGGCTGGAGGATTTGTCTCTCTATAGCAGTGATTGGGCGAGGTAGAAAACAATTTGCTCTTGTGAGATGAGCAACGAGCACGCTGGCTCATTAGACCTAATTATATCTCAGTCCTACATGTGCTAACTGACATCAGCAACACCCAGGTGCCAGAGCTTTATTGTTTCCAGCAGAGATTTAATCCCACCTGCTGCGCTCTCTCTGTATTTAATATTTCACGCCCCACGCATGGGCTGGGCTGGCTGCTTCTCTGCTCTTGCTCCAGTCTGTTCAACTTTCTCTTCTGCAGATGAGGAAAACTACGAGGTGAGCAGCGATGAGGAGGATATGCCTTTCAAGTGCTTCATCTGCAGAAGTTCCTTCAAGAACCCCGTGGTCACCAAGTAAGTGGTGGTTTTGGCCCGAGGAGCCAAGTGGCTGCTCTCGATCCAGTTCACTAATCGTTCTTTGTCGAGGGAAATGCAAACAGTGCCCACAGGCTGGTGAGTGCCGCCTGCGTGTTGTCTGCTTCCTGGTGGGTGGGGAGCTCCTCTGATAGCCAGGGAGTCTCATAACTGCATCTGGAGCATCTTCTTGGGTGGGATCTCAAGGTTTTGTCATCCAGGCATCTTTCACATTTCCACTGATGGTGCCTGATGACAGAGTCTTTCCCCTTAACCTTGAGATTTTGTTTCCGTGCTGTGCTGGTTTCATTCAAG
>NW_010237123.1:0-302 GCF_000690775.1 Eurypyga helias | reverse complement strand
GTTGGGGCTAAGGAGTATTTGCACTAATTCAAGGACTTTTTCAGCTTCTGATACTGCAGCTGTGTTCCCAGCTCTCATTACAAGCAGAGAGGGGGGACACACACAGTTCAGACAGCCAACCCAAACTGACCAAGGGAGTATTTCATTCCATAGCACGTCATGCTCAGTAGATGAGCTGGGAGTGGGCTGGGGGGCCATAGCTCGCTTGCTAGCTCGCTCACATGCTCGTTCATTAGTGAGTTGGTGGGTTGGTTTGGCTTTTCTGGCCGTGCTGTGGCTTGTGGGGCTCGCTGGGACTCTGC
>NW_010237122.1:8291-16271 GCF_000690775.1 Eurypyga helias | reverse complement strand
TGTTAATATTATTAGTATCACTCTACTACTCATTTATATTCAACTATTAAATTGTTCTTATCTCGATCCACAAGCTTCCTTGTCTTTTCCTCTGATTCTCCTCCTCTTCTGGAGGGGGGGGGGTTGTGAGTGCGTGGCTGCGTGGTACTAAATTGCTAGCTGAGGTTAAAGCATGACACTGTGCTGCACTGCAGCTCAAGAGAGGCAAGCTGGGGCTGCCCTGTGGAGCCAGACCACTCAGCACCCATGCAAGCAAGTGCCTGAACCCAGGCTTCAGCAGCTTCCAGACTGGAGGAGGGAGAGGCTAAGCAATCCCAGCGTTCAGCACAGGTTGCAGGTCTGCTCCTAGCTGTGGGAAATCGCTGGAAACAACATCCACTACTCTCCTCTCATCCACAAATCCAGTCAGTTGCTCACACAATACAACCAGGTCAGCCAGGCACTGTTTACCCGTAGTAAAACAGCGCCAACTGTGCCCAGCCACCTTCTCCTTCACGTGTGTGGAAAGCTCCAGGGGCGATGCGAGGCTGACCAGCCTGTAGCTCTCCAGCTCGGCCTTCGGGCGCTTTCTGAAGTCGGGTGACCCATGTGCCACGGGTCTCCAGTAATCAGGAAACTCTGCTGATCTCCCCCACCTTTCAAAGATAACAGCAGCCTCACAGGGGCATCAGCCAGTTACCTCCGTACCCACACACTGAGGACAGCCCTGAAGTCTGAAAATATTTGAGAACAGGCCTGTTCTCCAAATACTCACAGAACATGAGCAGGGTGTTTGAAAATAAACCCAGTCCAGGAGTGCTCCTACGCTCCCTGCAGAGCATCTCTTATCACTCGCTCCTCAGCGGGGCAGGAAGAGTCTACAATACGCTGTGACTGTGCCTTACGGCCCATCAGCACTGCCTCTAGCGGGGACGGACTCCAGGGACTGCAGGGAGGTCACCGCACCTCAGCATGGTCACGCCAGCAAGCGCCTGCAACACAGCCCTGGCCCAGGGAACAGGGGGTCCTTTCTGCCTGAATTATGGTTTGGCCGAACCGCAGCCACTCGCATCGCTTTTTGGCAGAAACACAGCATTATGGTGAAGTTTTCTCAAAACAAGCACAAAGATGCTCCGAGGGCTGGAGCACCTCTCAAATGATGAAAGGCTGAAAGAACTGGGCTTGTTCAGTCTGGAGAAGAGGAGGCTCCAGGGAGACCTCATTGCAGCTTTCCAGTACCTGAAGGGGCTACAAGGAAGCTGGGGGGGACGTTTTACAAGGGCCTGTAGTGACAGGACAAGGGGCAACGGGTTTAAACTGAACGTGGGGAGGTTTAGATTGGATATCAGGAAGAAGTTCTTCCCGGAGAGGGTGGTGAAGCACTGGCGCAGGCTGCCGAGAGAAGCTGTGGATGCCCCATCCCTGGAAGTGTTCAAGGCCAGGCTGGATGAGGCTTGGAGCAACCTGGTCTAGTGGAAGGGGTCCCTGCCCATGGCAGGGGGGGAGAACTAGATGGTCTGTAAGGTCCCTTCCAACCCAAACCTTTCTGTGATTCTATGAAAGCAGAGCACACATGCCTTTCGCACAACACTTGTGGTCTCTTCTTTCCATGGGCAGTTTGTGCTGTTCTTGATGAAGAAGAACACGCACTGGGAGCTGGGCACCTGCCATGCTCTCTCATTCCACAGCCTCCTTCACCAGCAAGGGCCTCTCAGATACAGTGACCAGTACTGGGGCCTGAACTGCCCTCAGGTTTCAGGAGAGCCTGCACCTTCAGCTGGGGATGTAGCCTTTCCAGAGCTCCAACACTGTTCGTGTAGGCACATACAACTTTTGGCACATCAGTGAATTGAGGGAGCACACTTATGACAACCAGCTGCCTCTCCACAGATTTGTGCTCTCAGTTATCTACGGGTTGGTTTTATAGTGCACAAAAACTAGGTTACAAAATTAAGCTTTGAAGTCCAGAATAAGTCAATACTGTATGTGGTACAATCAAAGTATTGTCTTCTCTCCCGAGAGCCACACCTCACTTGTAACCCTTCAAAAAACTGCAGTCGACCACTTGATTCCCACGTTACCAGATGCAAGAGCATGCCAACATCTTCTCTTAGTGAGAGCCTGCTCGACCTCGCGGTCTTCCTCAGCTGCTACTCAGCCTAGACACCTTCACACGTGACAGCCAGGATTCCAGCAGTGCCCTCAGTCTGCCACACTGACTCCAGCAGTGCCATCCTACTCGCAGCTGGCTCTACCACAAACAGCTGCTACACAAAAATAACTCAAACCCCAGGAAGCAGTCAACCAAGACTGGAGCTGACAGCAAGTGCCAGTCCTGCCCAAGTAGCCACAGATGGGAAAAAAGCCCATAGCAACTTGTGAATGCCCTGAAAAGCATGCACCTCAGATTTCCAAAGACAAGGTGGAGCTCCAGGGAGGCAGGCGTTCCTAACATATCCCGATGAGGCTCAATACTGGACATCCCTTACACGTGCACCCTCCTACTGTAATTAATCCAGAAAATCAGCATTAGGAAGTAACACCGCTGGTGTAGAAGGGTATTTAGACATGACTTTCCTATTCTCTTCCCTAAGGACATGCTACTGGCCACTGCCGGAGACAGGATTCTGGGCTGGCTGCTCTCATTCAGCGCATCGGTTCGTATCTCAACGATCCCTCTGGGTCTTGTAATGTACGAAATATCTTCTTAAGGCTGTTACAGAAAGGGTAAGCCAGGAAGCCATGCGGTATTTCCAAGAACTCCTGACGGCAATCTGTAATTAAAGCACGCTAATCAACCTATCCTCTCCCCCAGACACCTTCTGGGGCCAGCAATACCGTGTGCCTTGCTCACCGCGTGCGCACTCACCTGCTCTACGTGGGGCTTCTTGGCAAAGGAGATCCTGGCTATGGAGTGCGAAGCTATAGACAGCTCTTGTCCATTCACCTCCCCTTCCTCCACCTCCACCAGACCTAGCGAGAAGCAAGGTCATAAATACTGTCAGGCTACAGAGGTTACTGAACAACGTCACAGTTATTAGGGTACGTAACAGACCACCACTCCCCCTGGAGTAAACCCCCAGGTTTACTTCACCTGGCACCTATCGACAACTGACAATCCAGGCAACCCCAGGCACGCAGTGCTGCTTAGAGAAATCTAGCCAGGCAGACTTACTCATACCGTGTGGGCTGAGTATCGCATTGCAACTGGAGCAATGCACTTGCTTGGGAGTTTTAGACACAAATTTAAGCATCAACTGGGTTTTAACGCTCTTTGGCTTATTAGACATGCCCTTATTCAGGCCCTGGAAGGTGTGTAACAAGAACCAAGGCACTACCTCCAGACAGCGGGAAATTCTCCCCGTTTAGGAGCTAAGAAATAAGACTGCACTGAGATTACTCTCTGAGTCTGTTAAGGGAACAGCAGGAGAGAAGCTCCCCTGCTGCAGTGCTGTGGAGGCTCTTGGCAGTGCCACAGCCTGGGCAGGGTCTCCAACAGGGAACCTGTGATGCGGGTCACACCAAGAACTTTCTGGAAAAGCAACGAAATGGCACAGCAGGGTAAGGATCGCTTCCCCAGCGTGGATATCATGTGTGTACCTGTGTTCTGGGCACTGATGAAGGCCACCTTGTTGGTGTCAGGTTTGAGGCGGATGAATCCACATTCTCGGTGCATGGGCTTCCTGGTGTCCGGATGGAAGGCATTGAACCTGAGGGGGAATCAGAACACAAAAGCTGCTGTCTGTGGCACTGTAAGGGTTTGGCCTGGGTTTGTCTCACACAAAAGGATATTTTATTTAACCACAATTGCCTGCAGTATTATTTGAAGAGTAAAATCTTCACGGCTGGGAGATGTAAAGGTGTAAAAATGCACAACACAGGCACAACTATTTCATAGAGCTGGAGTAAGTTCGTAAAGTTCAAGCTTCAGATTTTCCACAGCTCCTGGGTCTTTCTAAGTGCTAGCTCAGAACCTCCCTCAGGATGTCAGACATCTCACAGCTGCTGAAGCCACACTCTTGTCTCAAATACTCCTTTTCTCAAGTAAGTATCTGGAATTACAATATCACCTTCACTTAGCTTTTAAACCTGGTAAGTTGGGATTGGGTTTTTTTGTACATTACTTGCTGCAGACGGTAACAGAGCAGATTTATTTCTCCCAGCACCCACTTCAAAAAGAAATGGAATTCAGCTCAGATTCTTATTTATTCTTCACGAGGCCTGACAGTTGTATGTTTGGCCACCCCTAACGTGGCTGATTATATATATCACGCACGTGCATGCATTACATTAGTGCTACAGCGTTCCTGAGTCAACACAGGACTTAACAGAGTCGAAACAGCAGCTTAAACACAGTAGCAAGCTAGGTATCTGTACAATGTTGTGGACCACACTACCGCTGTTTCTTTATTCTAGACTAATCACTTCTTTTTATACTGTTTTTCAGAGAATTTACCACTCTGCATCCTTCTACAGGAAAAGAGACAGAGGCGACCCCAGAGCTGCTGCTGCTAAATCTGTGCCCAGAACCTGCTCACGCGCCAGCGGTTTCCACACACTCCTCTGCCGTGCAACTGGGATGTGTCTGCTGAAAACGGCCACCACCTCAGCCACTGGGATTGGGGATACGCTGTGTCGTCAGCTGCCACCCAACGGTGACAGGGAAAGCCTGCAAGAAGAGTTTAATCAAGGGGCCTGTCCAGGTGCTGGCATGTGGCCAGCTATTGCACTTACTTATTAAAGAAGCACTGAGAACTAAGAAGTCCAAAGCGAGTATTTGCTATGTGCACGTGTTTCCTACGTGGAGTAAAGTATAATGAACCACACAGAGCCACCATTGCCTAGAAGACCAGCAGCACGAGGTGCCGCACATGGTACCTGACACTTGTGGGCTTCAAAGAGCTGGAGATGAGGAAGGGGGAGCGCAGGTAAGGCACGCAGTCAGGAAGTGTGGGTGGTTGCAGCTGCTTCTGGCTCCAGAGTGTCCTCTGAGTACAAATACACAAATTACTCCTCCTGTTTGGCTTTGTAGCTATATGAAAGATGTCTCCTTCTAACCACGTGGTTACAGGAAAAACCAGGAATGACTTCTACCCATGGTGCAGGGCTGCATCCCTGCTAAGGGCTGTCCTAGCACCTCAGCTTCCATGCTCTGCAGCTAGTGAAACCAGGCACCCTACAGAGTTGTGCCTCATGGTGGGGTTGCCTAGAATCAAAGGAGGAACAAACTTAAATCAGGCTACTTTGAGTAGTGTTTTCAAGAGATATATGGATTGTCTTCTAACAGCCAAGTGGCACTGCTCTGGGAACCAGGGAGGCACAGGGTCTCTGTCCTCCAAGGCCACTGCCTATTTTCCTGCTGCTTCCCAGAGCCCAACAGCTCTGAGCTATCTCCCTGGCACACACAAAAAAACCCCAAACCCAACCCCCCCAAAAAATAGGCAACTCAAATCAGCAACTGTTCAAACGCTGGAGAGGAGGTGTAGACAGAGCATGTCTGTCAGAGCTTAATTTCTTTTGGAAACTGGACTAAAAGCACCACACGCCGAGCTGGCAGCTCTGCCACAACAAACAGCACACGCCAAGAACACAGGGCATCTTTTACATCTTTGGCATCTTGTAATTATTCTTTCCTCTGGTTTTCAAAGCAACAAACTTCTCAACTCACCCCTCCCAAACGAGTATCGGAGCAGCACTGAACAGTCAGTAACATATCACTTCTCTTCCCCCAGATTCCTTTTTGATTTCTCTTAGAACAATCACTTGCAGCCAAAGCAGTTAAGCTATCTGCCTCCTATCCCATATGGCTTGTCAAACACTACTTTTTCTCAGATTTTCACAGTGGCAAAGACTGAGGACCACAGTTTAAAATGGAAAAACTTGGCAGCCATGCCATAGATCCTTCCTTTATTATACCCTGTAAGCGGGAGTTTCACAAGGCAAAATGACAGCAATTGTAACCCTACTAATTGAAGATTAATTTCTAATTAGACGCCTACCACAGCAAGAAGAACAGCGGGTTTTTTCTGGCCACGAAAGACAGTACATCTTTCAGTGCACATCATGTTAAAGGGGAAGGACCACTGCTCTTTCAAGGGCAGATATGGAATTTGCACAAAAACAAGTGATGCCCACGCTGGGGCCATTCTCGGTGCCGAGTTAACTCTCGCTATTCTATGTCACAGTCCCATTCGCAGCATCCCGAGTCACTTCTCGCTATGTAACCCTCAGGACCGGCAGGCCACAAGAACCGCACACTGCACCACGGCTGCATAGAAGCGCGCTGTACTCGGGGTGCTATGAAACTTCAGTGATTGCAGGTGCACAGCTCTGGGTATGTTGTAACAGCATGTCAATTAATCACAAGTTTTAGAGGAAAACGAAAGTCAACCATGCAGTCACGTATCACGACATCGTCTCATTTGGTAGGTAAAAACTTGTTTACTTTGCCACTGAAATAGAAATATGACGAACAAATTTCAGGGGATCCATGCCTGCTCCGATCCAGAAACTGCTGCCAACACAGAAAAACCCCTAGACTTACGAGAAGTTGAGCATGGGCTGCCCCACGTGAGAGATGTGCACTTCTTCCAGGTACTGGAAGGGTTTCATCGTCGGGAAGGTGCCATCTCCTGGCGGGTCCGAGAGCCAGGTGCCCAGCATCCAGGACAGGGGCTCCATCACAGGGTTCAGCTGCGGAGTCTCTGCAGAGAAAGAAAAAAAAAAGGAAGAAAGACAATTCAGGGATCTGTGCACTGCAGCTTGCTGCTTCCAGCTGGGCGGCGGAAACACAAACCACCCCAGAAAGGGTGCGACGCAGCAGCGGTGCTTTTCTCTCCACAGCGTCGGCTCCAAGGCACGAGGGGAGACGGGAAATAACGCTCACAGAAAGTAGGTCTGTTTGCAAACCTGCTCTTGGCCTTACATACAGAACTCTTCCAGGTGCTCCCTCTCTGACGCCTCTCTGCAGCTTGCTCTGAAGAGAAAGTCCCCTCCCAACTACACGCAAGGAAGGAGAAGACTGAAATCTCTGCGAGAGCAATTATCACTAAATGGCAATTACATCTCTAATGTTCTGGCCTGATTTTTCTCAAGCACTGAGCACGTACCATTCCTGTTTGTTTCAGAGACCAAGGAAATGAATCCTCACTTCAGAGGAAACGAACATCAGGCTGCATACTTATTCAAGATCGAAGTTGGGCTGTAATTTTTTTTAAGAGGTTAACAACAACCTGCACTTGTACAAAGAGACAGGGATTGTTCAGAAGTTGTTCTGTTTAGGACTAAGGCTAAGTGAAATGTTTTAAAAAGATTAGGGTGCCTGCATGTTAAACCATAAATGGAAGAGATAGCTACTACCCCTTGTCACTGCACTTAGGAAGAAGCAACCAAGCTCCGTGATGCTGTAGGTAAAAATTTTCTGGATCAGTCCGACTTTCGCTTTGCTCAGTCCCAAACGTCAGGCTAAAAAAGAGCGAGTGAGGAGGAAGAATGTGGAGTCCACACCTGGAATGCCAAAGAAAGGCCAACAGAAACTTTCCCGGGTCAAAGGGAATTGCCACTTTTTATTCTCCCAGAGACTCCTCAGAGCAGGTTGAGAAAGCCAGCCGGCACATCAGCAAGATGCTGCTAACTACCCTCTTTATCCTCAAGGATGCTGCAAGTGAAGCAACGTGAGAAAACAGGAGAGCTCGCGATGAAATAGGTGATACGCTCTCCGGCAGCAGAGCCAGCCTCTGCAGACCCCCCTCGCCAGCCTGCACGTTCACCACCAGCTCACCGAGGAGTACAGAAGGGGTTCCTACAACGCCGCGGCTGTCAGTGCACCAGACAGCATTTCAGCACACTTACCTGCCACCTCTACTATGAGCAGCCTAAGCAACGGAGCATTGTTTTCTGGTGCAGCAAAGACCTTAACACAGCGATGATGGGTAACAAAAGCCCAAAATTATTGCTACAGCAAACCACATGCTGCTATACTGCCTCCTGGGAACCATTTTC